>NC_047503.1:16144557-16277057 GCF_902827115.2 Pseudochaenichthys georgianus | reverse complement strand
CATGGATATAATGTATATGTTTCTGGATTGTGATTATTGATGCATTCATTTGTCAATCACTTTAATGTAGTAGCAGACAAAGGTGGAAATACATGTAATTACTTTATGTTGGGTAGTTTAATCTATAATAAAACATTGTCATTTATTAGGCGATTATATTTTATATTGATAACCTACGGTGGCCAACAGGTGCAAAGGGCCAAAAACACTTCCATTAGAAGAAACACGCTTAAAAAACTATATAACAGTAATAATCCTTGATGATCAACAAGTGTTCCGGTCCCAGCTGTGTGCATCACTTATTAGTGTCCTTGCAGCATTTTTAAAATATTTGCAGCGTTTCATTTATGCAGTGGTTTTAGTAAACTGGGCATGTGTTGTAGAGTTGGTGAAGATGTTTCTTAATTTGCATGTGTTTGGCACAATTGTGTTTTATATCTGCATTGTTTGCAAGTGCAGCGCGTTTGCACGTGGTAGTGTTCAGGGCCGTTGTAGCACGTTTCCCTTTTCGGCCACAGTCATAATCTACAATGCAGTGGAGTAGAATTATAAAGAATTTAAATACTCAAATACATATAGGTCAAATTCGTAATTAAGTGACTACAGTACTTGAGTAACAATTGATGGACTGTCCCTTCTCAACTGCTTTGAGAACTACTTCTGTACCACCATACCACCATGGATTCAATTTGCTGACGAAACATGTTTTGTCTTATCCTGTTGTTCAATACGTTATCAATGTGGAGGTGCAGAATATGTAAATGCCTCTGCTATAGTGCACACCAACCCAGTCTCACACAAAAACGTGTAATAACTACGTTGGTCCACAACGTAGGACGTAGTATTTCTACAAAAACGCCTCTGAAATTGTAAGATCCCTACGTTTTTTTTCACCATTCATTCCAATGGCTGGCGTCTATGTCACATGCTCTTCACATTTCTCCCTGCAGAAAAAGAAAACATGGCCGACATTCATTTTATTCTCGGTGGAAAATCCATCCATCCATCCATCTTCTCCCGCTTATCCGTGGTCGGGTCGCGGGGGCAGTTCCAGCAGAGAGCCCCAAACTTTCTTTTCCCTGGCGACATCAACCAGCTCTGACTGGGGGATCCCAAGGCGCTCCCAGGCCAGCGAAGAGATATAATCCCTCCACCTGGTTCTAGGTCTACCCCTTGCTCTCTTCCCAGCTGGACGTGCCTGGAACACCTCCCTAGGGAGGCGCCCAGGTGGCATCCTAACTAGGTGCCCGAACCACCTCAACTGGCTCCTTTCAACGCGAAGGAGGAGCGGCTCAACTCCGAGTCCCTCCCGGATGACCGAACTTCTCACCTTATCCCTAAGGGAGACACCAGCCACCCTACGGAGAAAACCCATCTCAGCCGCTTGTATCCGCGATCTCCTTCTTTCGGTCATGACCCATCCTTCATGACCATAGGTGAGGGTAGGAACGAAAATGGCCCGGTAGACAAAGAGCTTTGCCTTCTGGCTCAGCTCCCTTTTCGTCACAACGGTGCGGCAAAGCGACTGCACTACCGCTCCCGCTGCTCCGATTCTCCGGCCCATCTCACGCTCCATTGTTCCCTCACTCGAGAACAAGACCCCGAGATACTTGAACTCCTTCACTTGGGGTAAGGACTCATTCCCTACTTGGAGTGGACAGTCCATCGGTTTCCTGCTGAGAACCATGGCCTCAGATTTGGAGGTGCTGATCCTCATCCCAGCCGCTTCACACTCGGTCGCGAACCGATCCAGTGAGTGCTGAAGGTTGCAGACCGATGAAGCCATCACAACCACATCATCTGCAAAAAGCAGTGGTGCAATCCTTAGTCCACCGAACTGCAGACCCCATCCCCCATGACTACGTCTCGAAATCCGATCCATGTATATTACAAACAGGATTGGTGACAAATCGCAGCCCTGGCGGAGGCCAACCCTCACCGGAAATGGGTCCGACTTACTGCCGAGGACCCGGACACAGCTCTCGCTTTGGGAGTACAGAGATTGGATGGCCCTGAGTAGAGACCCCCTCACCCCATACTCTCGCAGCACCTCCCACAGTAACTCCCTGGGAACTCGGTCATACGCCTTCTCCAAGTCTACAAAACACATGTAGACATGATAAGCGTACTCCCAGGCCACCTCCAGGATCCTTGCGAGAGTAAAAAGCTGATCCATCGTTCCACGACCAGGACGGAATCCGCATTGTTCCTCCTCATTCTGAGGTTCGACAATCGGCCTGATCCTCCTTTCGAGTACCTTGGAGTAAACCTTCCCGGGGAGGCTGAGTAGTGTGATGCCTCTGTAATTGGCACACACCCTCTGATCCCCCTTTTTAAAAAGGGGAACCACCACCCCGGTCTGCCACTCCTTTGGTACTGTTTCCGACTTCCACGCAATGTTGATGAGACGTGTCAACCATGACAGTCCCTCAACAACCAGAGCCTTCAGCATTTCTGGGCAGATCTCATCCACCCCCGGGGCTTTGCCACTGTGGAGTTGTTTGACGACCTCAGTGACCTCCCCACGGGAGATTGGTGTTGATCCACCGTCATACTCCAGCTCTGCCTCTAACATAGAGGGCGGAGTAGTCGGGTTCAGGAGTTCCTCAAAGTGTTCCTTCCAACGCCCTAACACTCCATCAGTTGAGGTCAACAACGTCCCATCCTTACTGTACACAGATTGGATGGTTCCCTGCTTCCCCCTCCTGAGGTGTCAGACAGTTTTCCAGAACAACTTTGGTGACGCCCGAAAGTCCTTCTCCATGTCTTCTCCGAACTTCTCCCACACCCGCTGCTTTGCCTCGGCCACGGATAAGGCTGCTGCCCTTCGGGCCTGTCGGTACCTTGCAACTGCCTCGGGAGTCCCCCGGGATAATAAATCCATGAAGGCCTCCTTCTTCAGTCGGACGGCTTCCCTGACCACCGGTGTCCACCAGGAGGTTCGAGGGTTACCGCCCCTTGAGGCACCTAGGACCTTGAGACCACAGCTCCCCGCCGCGGCTTCGGCAATAGAAGCTTTGAACACCGACCACTCTGGTTCAATGTCCCCAACCTCCACAGGAATGCCCGAAAAGCTCCGCCGGAGGTGTGAGTTGAAGGCCTCCTGAACTTGGGCTTCCTCCAGACGTTCCCAGTTCACCCGAACTACACGTTTGGGCTTACCAGGTCTATCCAGAGGCTTCCCCCGCCACTCGACCCAACTCACCACCAGATGGTGATCAGTTGACAACTCAGCCCCTCTCTTTACCCGAGTGTCCAAAACATACGGCCTCAGGTCCGATGATACGATAACGAAATCGATCATGGACCTTCTGCCTAGGGTGCTCTGGTACCACGTACACTTATGAGCATCCTTATGTTCGAACATGATGTTTGTTATGGCCAATCCATGACTAGCACAGAAGTCCAGTAACAAACGACCACTCCGGTTCAGATCAGGGGGGCCGTTCCTCCCAATCACGCCCCTCCAAGTGTCTCCATCATTGTCCACATGTGCGTTGAAGTGCGGTGGAAAATGCCTATTTTAAAGTTAGTTTGGCCATTAAATGCGTTTTGATGTCATTTGATGCGAGAAATATGAGTTGTTATTTCAGATTATGTGTGCAGTGGATGCACATGATCTTTAGTTTGCTAGTTATTACGAAGATTACTTCAGGAAATTGTGTCTATACAACATTTTCCTTGTTACCAAGGTGGTTGCTATGGACGCTGCTATCAATATTATTTCTGCAATGTTGTGTAACTGTTTAATGGTGTTATCTTTATTGCTACCCCCTTCCCCGTCAATTTATAGTGTTGGTCCACAGCGCAAATGTATTAGTTTAACAAAATCTGCATCTAAAATTGTGGCATAGATACGTTATTTTCCCCTGTGCAATTCTCCATTTACTCAACAATAGCACATAATTATCCTTGTGTTTAGTTATTTGTTTGATTAATAAACACAAGTTGGAGTCCGTCAGGACCGAGGGTCGGAGCAGCTCATTTGCTTTAGAGAATATTACACCGGGAAGTAAGTATTCTCTCCGCTTCGCTTGACAAACCCTGTGATAGTCCTCAAGCTCTGTGATTGGATGTTTGAGTGTGCTCCGAGGGTTACGCCGAGCGTCGAACAGCACTTGAAATGGGATGGAACCACGGCAGACTGTCCAAAACTGGATTTGAACGGGTCCACCCTGTCCCCCCCTCCCCCACCCCGTCCCCAGAACTACACATGCTGGCTATTGTGTTTCGCAACATGTTCTATGGCACGTCTCTACTGGGAGTTGTAGTTTTCGTATTTCCCATAATAAGAAGTTAGGGGATAGGAACACTCACATTTAAAACATATAATTAATAAATGGGTGAAAATTGCTTGTGCCCATAAAGGGCAGCATTAATATATACACACATGCCAGCTAAGGTCAGAAGAGCTTTATTTAATAGCTGGTCTTATGTCTGTGACCCCTCCTGTTGTAAATTGATAAGCCTGAAACATGCACTTGTCAAGGTTCAGAGGCACATTTTGCAAATAATTATGGCAGTAGCCATCGATCATCTTAAGATAAGATATACTTTATTGATCCCAAGTTGGAAACATTTGCGTTACATCAGCATGTGTAACAGTTGTAAATATGCAGTGGTGTTTATTTGTAAATCATTTAGTATAATCACACAAATTCTGTGTTTTATATTTAATAATTCTGTGTTCTTTATTTATTGATTGTTCAATACCTGACAAGATCGAAGATGAAAAACTTCGCAGGTTCCTCAACAGTGCATTACAAGACATCTATCAATATGTGTGTATACCTCCACCATTAAACTGTCATATCCTGCACATTTCTTATAATATCTACATACATCTTATAAGAGTATAATACATATGTATAATATCAGTTAAAATAAGTGCTTCAACATAGTTAACATTGCTGGAGGTATACACACATATTGATAGATGTCTTGTAATGCACTGTTGAGGAACCTGCGACCCAAGTTTTTCATTCAATGCATAACTACACCGTAGTTGTGTATATGATGATTGAAAGGGATGTGCAAAAACGTAGGGATCTTACAATTTCAGAGGCGTTTTTGTAGAAATACTACGTCCTACGTTGTGGACCAATGTCGTTATTACACGTTTTTTTGTGAGACTGGGTTGTGCACACGCACACAGAACAGCCTCATACATCTTTTTCACACTGGAGCCGTTCGGCTGCTAAATCATCAATGATAGTTGAAATTACACTGAAAAGCGCATAGGTGCATCACCCTGCAAATACCTTAAAAGTAGGGCTGTCAAACGATTAAACATTTTAATCAGATTAATCACAGTTTAAAAATTAATTAATCATGATTAATCACCATTCGAACTATGTCCAAAATATGCCATTTCTTTTATGTATATTGTTGTGGGAATGGAAAGATAAATGAAAGAAGGCGGATATATCCATTTAACATACAGTATCTATGTTTATTATAAAAAATGTCTGCATGTCAAAATGAAAGACAACCCACACACCTATCAATCATCAAACCGTGGGGTCTTAATTCATTACGTGTTGATTTCTATCAACGGGGGAGTACTTCAGGAAAGTCGACAGAGGGGGGGGGGCGGCGGCGGCTAGTGGAGTACTTCGTGACCACAGAGTGTGAACGTTGTGATCAGCTGTTTTAGCGCAGTTCTCCAGTGAAGGGGGGGGGGGGAGTCTCCCTCCGCAGCCGGTTGGCGTAGTTTTGGCACAAGTCCGTTGTACAGACCGACGTTAACAGCAGCCCTGTCTGTGCACACGGAGACCGACTCTATCGTCCGGTGATCTAACCGCCTTCTGGAAAAGCTTCACAAGTACGTCGGTACGCAAATGCGCTTTGTGACACAAGTGACGGTACGCATTTCAGATTACGCCATAACCTGCGTACCAGTTATGTGCACCCCTGTACTACAGCAAAAGTATTCTCCGTCGGGACTTCCTGCAACAACACCACGCCGTTATCAAACATTTTCTATTGAGAAGACGATCACTACGTGACAAAAGTTTTCAAAACCGTGGCTACTGAAATCAATCTTACTAACTGCTGTCTGTGCAATTTACTCCGCGCGAGTTGGCAGACTTTATTTTGCTTACTTTAACATCATTTTTCATGGTGGGGCTAAGCCATTTATTGGTATGGGTGTAGCCCTATGGTGTAGCCAGAGCCATATAATAGAAGAGTTACGACAACGGAAGTCCAAAAACGGTTATCGTCACGTGGTTCATGTAGATAATTATTAGTGAATAAAGGTTTTGATTTGCAATATTTATACAACAAATCGATATGTGTATGTATTTCCATCAATATGTTTTAAAAAATAAAATCGAATTTGCTAATATTAAGTGATAATATTAGGATTAGTGTGAACAACTAGTTTACATGTTAGGCTAACAGTGCCTTGGTTAAAGAGCCTGTTGCTGTTTATTTATAGCTTTGAATTCTTTCAAACCAATATTATCTTCTTAAACTTGTATGGTAGTCAGGAGCATCACTTTCTAATGTTTATTGATACATTTAGAGGGAGGGGATCTAAAGTAATGCTTTAAAATTCAGATTAGATTCATTTCTACCATTTTCTTAAATTCATGGTAGTTTCAGTAATCCCCTGGTAATTGAGGACACAAGTTATCTAAATGACTGGCTTTCAGAAAGGACAGGAGACCGACAGGTGACTATCAAAGGACTAGCAGCAGCAGCAGCAGCAGCAGCAGCAGCAGCAGCAGCAGCAGCAGCAGCATATGATGATGATGATGATGTTAAATGTGTTGCTTTAGGAACATCCATTGCAAATACATGGAATTCAATAAACATTGAATAGCATATCATGCAGTTTGTCGGTGCCTTTTCCTCCGTGTTGTCCTGGTTTGCTGTGCTGCCTCCTAGTCGCCACCATGGTTTGCTGTGCTGCCTGGGGATGCTCAAATCGCTCAGAGAAAGGAGTACGAATGTACGGCTTCCCCACTGACACAGAGCGGAGGAAAAAATGGCTGGCTCAAGTCAGCAGGAGCAATTTCACGACCAACAGCAACAAAATATGTGATGTAATTATATACAAACACTGCATTTGCACTTTTTCACAAAACGAAAACCACACCATTGGGAAAGCTTAATGTTTTGTTTAATACAAAAAAAAACAGGGAAAGGCTTGAAAAACACTGAGAGTTGAGACACAGGGTGCAGGGTGAGGGTCTCAGTGCAGGTATTCAGGCTCCATTGAATCCCCCTCTGGTTCCTGTGCTGAAAGAGGGAGTAACAGACAGGAGAAAGGGTTATACACACAGCACACCTATTGGATGGGAAATGCCTTGGGGAGATAAGGTGTTTACTTATATAAAACAGTAGTATTAAACTTACCTTGTGTTTTCACTCTCACTTAAGTCCCTCTCCCTTTGCCATCAATCCAAAATCAGCTGAGCTGCAACATTATACAGACAGGTAATAATCAACAGAATCACAAGGACACAATATGGCTCTGCTAAAAAACACTCACTCTTACACGCACCAAAGTTATATTTATCTAATATTTAACTCCCTCCACCCCCGCATACAATCCCGTTTAGAAGCCCCTCTTCTCTAATTCAACATGTTGGACGAAATGACATTAAGAGAACGGAATTTACAATTGAAAGGCTGTTCAACGTGTGTTGCTAACTTGCTTCGGTATGCTAGCTTAATCTGTTATCTGTAAACGTTCCCTCAATCTAATAATTTAGGGATAATCCACTGACATCCTTTAATACACATGTTAATTTGAATCAGATGTACTGATAACATCCGCAATATAAATCTTTAAACTTCTTCTTACCTTTAAAAGTCCGTCACGAACGGTCTATTATGCTGCAACTCAACAGCTCTGCTAGCCTTGGCGCTAACTTCCGGGGAACGATTGAGAGGCTCCACGATCCGCCATTGCTGTAAAAAAGTGGTCCATTGGAGTGAACGGAGATGTCATAACTCTTCTATTATATGGCTCTGGGTGTAGCCTACCCCAGCCATACCCTGGCGCTGCCACTGGTGGCACGTATGGGGCGGGCCATTCTGCACATGCGTTAAATGCGTTAAATATTTTAACGCAATTAATTCAAAAAATGTATTACCGCTGTTAACGCGATAATTTTGACAGCACTACTTAAAAGTCATACTAAATTTGTATTTGTCTACACGAGCAAATAATCACATCCTTCCTACTTCATGGAGGTCCAGACTGTCCGCCCAGAGCCAAAAAACCTGCAGTGATATCATGAATTTAAATGCAATGAACGACATCTATAGGGAATTTGAACTTGATAAAACTAAGTGGGAACAATTCAGCCAAAGTGTGCCCGTTTATGTGAACACCTGCAGAAGCGCTGACGTGCACCAGCAGCCACGCTAAATGTTGTTCCCAAGGGAGAAAAACCCTGACACAGCTTTAAGGATTAAGGAAGTAGAGCAGAATATCTGGAGACATACAATTAGTAGTGCAGTGGCAGCCAGGCCTCTAAAACCTAATTTGCCGAATGGTCTTGCCTTTGCAAAGAAAGAAGAGAAGGCCAGAGAGGGAGGGGTGGCAATGGGCTTCTGTTGGAGGAAGGGTCTGGGAAGTTGAAGCTTTGGCTGGTGACTGCCAAGAGGAGAATCTGGGCTGATGAAGAAGTAGACACTTAAATAGATTAATCAGCTTTTTATTTGACCTAGATTAATCTTGATTATCTGATTTAGTTGACTGGATTTAAAATATTTTTCATTTAAAGGAATGGTATGCTCATGACACTCATTTTTTAAAAATTATCATCCGATAAAACAGACCAGTCTCTGCCAGTCTCTCTCTTTTTTTTTTAATCCGATGACATTATCAGTGATTTTAAACTGATTATATACCGAAATAATATCAACACTGTGGGCGCCGCCATTTCCCGGACGTGACGTAATCCATGCGTTTGGTTTTCGAAGACACGTTGATCTCCATGTTATTTACTGTAGTTTCTCTCTTCAAATATGCCTCACTGTATCGCGAAATATTGCCATAATTCGGATAGGAACAATCCACGGAATGCTCGGTTCCATCTGTTGCCAAAAGGTAAGCATAAGAAGTACATTCAGAGGCAGTGGTTAGCGAAATGTGGCCGGCCCGAACCGAGAGATTTACAGGCTCATGTATGCAGCGAACATTTCACATTTCCGGACGACTACTCTGAGAGTATGATCAAACATAACATGGGATTTAAAGAACAACCATTACTCAATGGAGATGCAGTACCATCGGTCTTTCTGGTGTCATCACCGACAGGACACCAGTTCGGCCAGTAGAGAAATCGCCTCTGCAAGTGTGAAGCGACGGAGGAGCAGAAGTAGTGCTCGGAGTAAGAATAAGGTATGTTATAGCGCATTTCCATTGCAGCGGCTAGCCCGTTTTAACGTCCAGGCCAGGACAGTTTTTGGTGGCCTTTCCATATAGCGTAGTACCGGCTAGTGTGTATTTTACCCCAGTTTTTTCGGCCCCATAAATCGTGATTCTATGGCCAGGGACAACGAAGCTGAGTATGCTAAACTAGAGAGGGAATCGCTAGCAAGGGTGGTACTACATGCATACATATAGTATCTTATATCATCTTCCCATTATACACACATGCATTTCCAAACATTTGGACTACCTATGTTGCAAATGTATTATCTTTTCAATTTACACACGGCATCTATTGCACATCTGTCCGTCCTGGGAGAGGGATCCCTCCTCTGTTGCTCTCCCTGAGGTTTCTCCCATTTTTCCCTTTAAACTGTGGGTTTTCTTCGGAAGTTTTTCCTTGTACGATGTGAGGGTCTTAGGACAGAGGGTGTCGTATTGTCATACTGATATGTATGGCTGAATTCCCCCATCCAATCTCTTCACATTGGTCAAAACTTGTTCCTCTGCTGACGAGTCCGAACTGAAATACTCCACCATATTTCCGTGTGTTGACAAAGTGAACGCATGGATGACGTCACGACCATCACGTGACTACTGAAAATGGCAAACATGGCGGCGGCCAGACGGAATATACAGGTCTTGATAAAAAGAGCTATAAAATCATTATTTACCGGGGAATATCGCTGATTTCTTCAGGGTATGGTTTAAACATAACGTTTCACTAAATACTGAAGTTTTGATTAATTATCTAATGAGTGGACCATTCCTTTAATTAAAAATGTTCACCAGTAGGCTACCAATAATTTTTTATTTATGTGTCGGACATTTCCAAAGTATGCGTTCCAAGCAGTCCAAGTTACTCCTTTTACACTATTTTTACTTCCTTTAACCCTGCGATAACTAATTTTTTTGTCCACTTATAGGAGCCAACGAAAAGCTGTTAAAACAACCTATTGCCAACTTGTTAGAAAATAGTTTCCAAACTATAAAACAGCATTATTTATACTTTTTCATGGGAAGTGTCAATTTTTGTATTGGATGTAAGCCTGTCATTTTATTTTATATTGTAGAAGATGAACGAGCAGCTTGTTGTGCGTCGGCAACTGTGTTAAATGCGTTGTGTAGTTAGTTATTTATGTTACTTCCTGTTTTATTTTGTATTCACCTTGTCTCGTTCCTGATTCCTTTCTTCCTGCCTTGGTTGTTTTCCCGCCATCATCAGTGTCCTGCCCCGCCCTGATTGTTTCCACCTGTGCCCACTTCCCTCTTGTATGGTGTCCTGTCTTCCTTTGTTTGTTGCCAGATTGTCTTGTGTCTTTTGCCAAACTCTCCCGCGTTATCCTATTTGCATCTAAGTATCTAAGCTATAGTCATTGTCCGTAGATTTAGTTATAGTAAGGTAAGATCAGGTAGAAGTATTTTTCTAGTTATTAGTTAGGTAAACATTAGTGTAGATTTTTTATTGTATATATTTTTGTACTGTTTCTGCTTTTTCAAATAAAGATGTTTTATTGTACTTGAATCTTGCCTTTTGTGCTTTTGGGTCCACTCCTTGTACACTAACACAGCTAGGTTTGACTACTCTGATCAAATGATTTGCGTGTCAAATTGAAATGTGAAAAGTTGCTACTGCTGTCATGTAAATGTACTTGAGTTAAAGATAGTTTTTATAATATTACTACAGTGGCAAACCGGTGCAAATTCGGCACAACCGCTCAAAAAATGCTATACACATACATATAGAATATTATTATAAAAACATAAATATCCAAAACACAGGCAAATGACGAAACAGCTTCACTAACTACACAAAACATACACAACATTTACTAAAAGCACTGCATAAACTGTTAACGCCGGAGCCTCGCTGCGGGGAAACTGTGGCACTCGTAATTGTGCCGCATTTGTGCATAAGATGAGGCCCCACGCAGTCTGTATGATCTGCATGTAGGGAGGGGCGGCACTGTCTTCCGATATCATTATTACTGTAAGCTAGCTAGCTAACATAGCTAACCTAGTCATTTCAACAGTAGCAAGTTCTTTAAAAACTGAGCGCGCTACTTAAATGCATTAAGTAACTTTCACCGAAAACTATGTAAGCACCACTTTGAATAACACTATAATCTTTCGCTGCAGTATAATTGATGTGGAAATAAAACAGCTCATGATAATCATGCATTTTATTGGAAATAAGACAAACAATACACAGGTATAGCCAGGTCAACATGTGACCTGACATCATTACAAAGAAAAGAAAAAAACTTCATACAAAACATCAAAATGAAAGATTCTCCAAATGCTCAAAAAGAATAAAAGACAAAGATCAGTAGGTGCTGAGCACAAAATGCAGATATTAATATTTATTCAAGTTGTTTTGGCTAAAATGTTTCAACAGTTCTCGGGTTACATTCATGTGTAAACATTGGTATGAGGCAAGACATTGGAAAACCATTATACTGTCCATCGTTCCATTGCATCGGTAACAATAAAAAAGCTGCAGGACTTTGTCTACGCTGGTTTAAACGCATCATTATCAGAAAAATAATTTGACAATCTGTTCATCCACAGGCAGCTGGCTTTCACCCTGTTTCGTTTTTGGTTGAGGGGCATGAAAAAGAAGCGCCACAGGGGCACGTCATGTCCTGTTCCCTCAGAGATGAATATGTCCATATAACAGCTTTGTAATGTGCAAAACAACACCATCTCCTATACACTGTGGCATCTTTCATCTCCAAATATAATGATTGTTTGATCCAGGGCACTTGTGACAAAAAATACATTTGGAAGAGGAAAACCTTTCTGGGAGCTACATTTGATTTCATAGTTTTGTTTATTAACATACACGGTCTATATTTGATACTGGTTTCAAATGACATCGCCAAAAAAAGAAAAAGAAAGGCATGGATGGGAGTTTCTGATTGAACTATAACTAACATTGGTACATACCCAGTTATTTTCCTAGCAAAAGCTGCTCTTTTCTGATGTAAAATCATTACTGAGGCAGGTTTGGGGATTACAATTGCAACATTATATTAATGAATATAAATAACCTATGGCTGGGTAGAAAAACAGTTTCACACACTCTTCCTTTTGTGACACCTCTGCCCCTTCATAAGTTCTGCATTGGCATTAAGTCAGCTCTTGATTCAAACTGCAATATTTGAAGGCTTGGGAAAGAAACAGTAATTTGGGGGGGGGAAATGACAACATAAAACCCTGTCTTCATTTACATGTGTCCTTTTTTCAAATATTTAAAAGAAAATGTACGGAAGCCCAAAGATGCAAATGAGAAAAAAAGTATTTTTCTTTCCTGCATTAATGACTCATAAAACAAGTTAAAACAATCTAGGTTAATGTTTCCTAGGTTAAAAATGTTTTGAAAATGTTTCTTTACAAAATAAATTAAATTCACCTGGCAACAGTTTTCACAGAAAATAGTAAACAACAACAAAGAAAAAATATCCTACTGATAAATGTTATTCCCTACCTGTTTTACAGATAGAGAAAGATACTTTTTAATGAATTTAGAAAGGTTATCAAGGCAAAACATTTGTTTTCCCTTTTTGTTTCTCAGGGCTTCCGTAGTTAATGGATTGTAAGAATGAAAAGCAACACAGATCCCACATTTCACTGTATATGATGTTACATCTTCTTCATTAGCCCAACAAATAGTACTGTTATGTTTCATACTGTATATCTCACATAGCTTTTTTGTAAAAGTTCAATCACAAGTCACTTTGATTCATAGTCAGGGCAGTGTGGTTCTCCCACAGAATAGGCATCTTTCTCCTTCTCTTTCCTCCTTTGTCTCAAACGACACACTTTAAATGATTCTAACCCCACACTTTCAGGATATGTCCAACATAAAGGATGCATTCTTATATATGTCCTTGTTGTATCAGTGTAGGATCTAGGGCTCTGACGGAGCCCTTGTTCTCGCTCTGCCACCTCTGCGTGGTGTTAAGGTTCGCAGGAGTCAGTGGTCCGTCCCTCTGGCCTGGAGAGTGTGCTGGAGGGAGCTCCAACTTCAGGGTGCAACACAGACGCCCCCTGCTGAGCTCCGGGGCTCGTCTTCTGGTCAGCCAAAGGACTGGTCATGCCCATATTGGACAGGGCATCCAGGGTGCCATCATGGTCCACCATCATGTCAATTACTGTCCAAAAAGAAACGTTTCAAATATAATCAATAATATGCTTACATTTAAAAGAATGATTCAACAAAAAAGGATGGTTTTGTATATTAATACTGTAACTGGCCTTCTGTTACCAAAACTGACCAGTAATATACCAACTTCTTCCCAACAAATACATTTTCACTAAACCTTACTTTAAAAACATATCAATTTTGCTGTTGTCTAATCCCAGTCTAACTAAATTAATCAAACTCACTTTTTAGATTCTTCCTTCTCTATGGGGGCATGCAATCATTTACTTTCTCTTGGAAACACATAGTGCATACAGTAACTGTATCTTGTCATGTTGTTGGCATAGTATTCCTTTAACACAGTACAAAATACACTTGTAATTTGACGTGTGGCAGTGTAATAAATACTACAGGAAAGCATCACATCCATACCGAGCATTTGTCTTTCCACTCTCCTCAGGTCTTGAATGATGGTTGAAAGCTCCTAGTGGACATAAAGAAAAGCTTTTAATTGGTTGATGTGATTTAATAAGTAAAAGTTCATACACAAAGTAAATCAACTCCATTAATCTGCTCCACACTGCAGGAATAGGTTTGGAGCCGTGCCGTGTATTCGCTCAGTAATGCTTTATGAGCAATGTGACTGTTATGTGGATACACATGTCTCTTCAGGGGTTCACATGAGGACAGGCTGGTATGATTTATGACCCTGCGCTCGAGAGAGGTGTGAGATTTGTAGACTCTAACTTGTTGCGACTGCTACAGCCTGTAATCATTTTTTCTGTATCAAAATAAACAACCGTATTTTGTGCGCTACAAAAAAGGTTTTGCATGGTTATCTAAATGGCATGTGTGTGTCTGTCTTTGAATTGATCCTCCAGAAAAGCTGTTATACAGTCACTGTCTGTGACTGCTTCAGTAAGTAATCAGATATTGTACTGTGTAGCAAAGGAAACAGAAAGAGTGGAGTTAAACTGTATAGCAATAATCTCACCATTTAAAAAGCTAATGGATAAAATAAAACATAAGCAATAAGCAAGTTATTCATTAGAGTAGCTTTTTCAAATTACATTTCAGTCTCTCTTCTTGTAATAATTGATGCTCAACTAGTGCCAAAAATCAAACACTATGCTGATTACACTCCCCTGAAATGTGTCTGTCTGATGAATGCCTCACATTCAACCACAAATTGCACTTCTTCCCACTTGCAGACATTTTGGATGTGCAGATATTATTCCAATAAAGTTAGCTGTCAACACCTTGTGCCACTTTTTGGTGTTCTTTACCAAAAAGATATGGTATCACATGCTATCTAATGTGCATCCATGCAGAAACATAATCACACTTTTTCTGTGACCCTTTTCTAAAGAGCTATTGCCAGCCAGTTAATATAAAATGATGGCAACCTTTAATATGTGCAGTAGTTTCTCTGTTTAATGTTATATCATAAATACATAGTTATACATAGCATACATTCAGATTTGAGTTATGATTTAAATCTGTGGAAGCCCTTAGAGGTGAGTCAGCACAAAATGTTATGCAAGGATAATCCATCTTGAATATCTTTTTAGAAAAAAAATCAGTTTTGACAAACACACACAGTAAAACATTCACCCATTTTGATATTTCATAAATGATAAAAAGTGTTTACAAAACATTTTAGGGGAAACATGTTGGTATGCTAACGTTAGCATGCTGACAAGGTTAGAACACATATGTAAACTTCCTGATTTAGTAGGTATATTCTTTACCATGTTCACCATTTTGGTTTTGTGGTAGCATGCAAACTTATCTTATGAGCAATGTATCCCAAGTACAGCTGAGGCTGATAGAAGTTAGTCATTACTTTTGTAGAAACCAATATAAAACGACAAAATGAAATGTTGTCCTGCTGATGCTCGAGGAAAGGTTGAAGGATCACCGTTGTGATTAAAATTCAACCTGAGGGAAGCATTAACGTCTGAACCTAATTGTATGGCGATCCAATAGAGATATTTCTGTCTGGTAAAAGTTGGACTGAAAGATATTGCCATCTCTAGAGGCAAACTGCTACGTGCCTGTCCTGCATAGTTCCCCAGCCTTCATCAAATAAAACAGACATTGTTTGAGGGGACATCACCTTGTTGGAGCTCTTGAGTAGTAAGGAGTCGCGCTCTGCCTGCAGTTTGTTCTCAATCTCTTCCCATTTTCTTTCTTTGTCCTTGAAGAGGATCCTGGAGGCCAAGTTGGTACAGAAATAGATGAAGGTAAAATACATGAATATGTTAAATGTACTTCTTTATATAAATATGAGTTGACTGTTACAATCATTGTCTGTGTATTGTAGGAATGAAAGAAGGCCTTTGAGTTGTTATAATGAGACATGTAGCCGGTTGTCAGAGTAAACCTTTGTGATGTGCCACTCAAACAGATTACTTGGCCTAGTTCCAACATCAAACACAGGCAAGATCTTAACACCTGATTTAAAGGGTTTCTATTTTAACAATCCTTTTCTGCACGTGTGAATTTGTAAGAACAATTTTATCATTAAAACCAGATTTAAATTCACAACTTCAACTCTAATTCAGTAGTTCATCAACATGAAAAATACATGTAATAATAAAGAATGCATTTTCATGCAAATATTGCAAGAAATGTAAGTTTTAAACCACTTTAATGTAGTTTTCTCCTCTGTCCTTGTATGACATATTAAATTGAATGTCTTTATGACTTGGACTGACAAAACAAGATATTTGAGGACAGCACCTTGGATTTTGAGAAACTAAGAAACTCATTTTTCATTACCTTGCCTTGATTTTATAGACCAAATGATAATTCAATTATCTATAAAATAGTCATCAAATTAATCCATGATAAAAACAATTTTTAGTTGCAAACCCTATACACAAAAACAGATTTTAAGCGACGATCTTGACTTCCAATTAATCCAGCATTTGACCGTTCTAATGCCAAATGTACAAACCATTACCAAACCGTAACAAAAATTGTCTTTTTTATTTTCACAAATGTCTGTATATTTATTAAATGTACCTTATTTTGTAGGCTGTTTTATCAACAGACTGACGTATTCTCGCTGAAAGCTGAGAGACCGATGCTAGTAGTAAACTGTCCAGCACCGACTGAAACATGATGAAAAAAAAATCACTTTTTCACAAAGGCAAACAATCAAAGCAGATAAAACAAGAAATATAAACAGTCTTTTCAATGATTTTGCTCAATTGAACCTAATTTTAGCTATTACTTATCATGCGTTCTGCAAAGTATTCTTTCTCATTGGCTAAACTAGTAGCTTTTGGTCCAGTTTTAAGCAGATATTTGTTCAAGGGTAACTGCTGTTGGAGATATGGAGCTCCCTCTAGTGGCATGCTGTGGTATAGAGTGACTTTATTGTTCTGCAACACAATTCTGTACCAAACATACAGTATGCTCAAAAAGTAAATCGGTGTTGAGGTGGAAATATAGTTTATACGTTTATAATCTACATTTTCCGACAGCCGATTTCACAGTAACACATTTTGTACACTAAATTCCAATGTTTCTCCATACTTGAAATACAGATTTGAATGAGAAAATCAGTGATAATTCAAACTCTTCGATACCCCTATGTCATGCAGATTGCCTCACAGCAGAATGTTGTTTTATATCAAAAGAGCGACTCACATCATCTCTATTCCATGTCTGTCTGCGGATGGAGCGTGAGCTCTGTCCACCAGAGCCTCGGGGTCGAAGCTCCACAGAGCGCCCGTTGGTTCCCACAATGCCGCTGTGCTCTGCAGAAGCACCACTCTGATCCAAGCTGTCATCAAACACACGCTCCTCCATCTGCGTAGCAGCAATTTAATACAAATCTTGATATTTTGTAGTTATATAATCAACAGATAGAAATAATTGTATACAGTTTTGACTACCATAGCTCCAGGGTCGGTGGCTGCAGGGCTGACTGAGTCGATCTCTCCGGCCACATCATGAATTTCTCTGGCAAGCATGGCGAGGTCTTTGGCTAGGTCCTGGCTGATCCTGATGAATAAATACAAACTTGAAATCCCCATTGTTCAAATTGTTCAATTTCATTGTTCAAAGGTTTTATTGTCATATGCACATAGCTACAGTGTAGACATGGCAATTAAATTCTTCTGACCTGAGCTCCTCCAACAATGCAACATATATAATAAAATACAAAATAAAAGAGTGCAAAAAGTCTATATACATGTAAATAGAATATGATATGTACAAGAACAGAATACGAAATTAATAAATTAAAAGTGATACCTTTTTATATCAGATCGCACGGAAATTCATTACTTTCAATATGGACAAAATCAAATAACAGCAAGTAAGAACAGGAATAACTCGGAGCAGAAGAATCATGTTTTAAAAATGTTATCATGACTCATCACTGTTCCCTTACTACTCTGGAGTACTTCTCACTCCCACCCACGTACCTGGCTATTTCCTCACTGTGTGCTGTCCAGTCTCTCATATACTCGTCCTGTTCCTTGGACTGCTGCCTCAGAGCAGACAGACCTGTAGGACTAGGAGTGGCGGGGGCGGAGCCTCCTAGCTGGGCTACCCGAGTGGAAGGGAATGGCCGTGTTTGGCTCTGCTTGGAAAGGTGCCGGTTGGAGCCATACTCGTCCTCTGAGGTGGAAGCATAATCCACAGGCACGCGGCGCCACCGAGTGCCAGCTAATTTTTGGATAGAACGGAAGTTTAGTTTAGACGGGGCTTCAAATGTGCTGTAAATGCAACAGTCAGGTTTATAAGGAAAACATGTAAGCATACAGTCGCCTATCCACACACTGAGCAACGTTAGCATTCATTAAGAGTTTCTGGCAAACTGACAAATCCGATATTCGCTCTTCTTTTTGCTTTGTTTTGATCTTCAACTCCTGAGAAAAATATCTGGCCCTTTAGATGTACAATGTTTCCCAACTACTCAGCAGTGTACAGTGTTTTATTGAAACATTTACACAAAAACTGTAAACTACTAAGATCAGACTTATATTAAATATTTTCTCATTTCCCTCTCATGGCTTCGAGACAGATTATTAGATGTATTAGACGTCTTATTTAGACAGTAAAAGCATCAGATAAAACGGTTTAATATGGAAATATTAACATTACTACTTACAAGCAGGTGGGATGTGTCCATAGGAAGAGGTCCCTCTATTCTTATCAGGTAGCTTGGAGGCGCTGTTAGCCCGAGCCCTGGGTCCAGACACTGAGCTCAAATTGGACCCTCTCAGTCCTTGTCTGATGGAGTAATCCCCTGCTACACTCCGGGATCCTAGACCTCTGCCCCTCGTCACTGTGGCCTCTGAGTCGCTCTGGGCTGACGGGGAGCCCACCCTCTGCCTCCTAGGCTGTGCCAGAGCCTCTATCCTGGACATTCCCCTTCTTGCCATCCCTGTCCTGGATGTGGAACTCGCTGTGGAGGCCTCAGAAGCTACCGACATCCGGTCGAAATCAGCAGGTTCGGTGTCTGAGGAATCCCCATGCCGGGATCGCCTCAGCAGGGACGCCCTGGTGGGCCTAGGCTTGGGACCACTGGTGTTTTTACTGGCTGCAGAAGAGGCTGGGGCCTGGCTGACCTTCGCCCGACTAGCCTTGGTGCTAGCCCCCACTGTTTTGCTCCCAGTCGGGGCTCTGGTAGTAGAGCTTTTAGATTCCTGTGTGTTGGGCAGGGAGTCGGAGAGGAGCGAGTTGGTATTGACATCATCGTCTGTGAGATCCAGGGAGGCCCAGGGGCGACCAGCCTTCGGAGGTGCAGGTGCCCTGGCCTTGACCCTCCTGTCCTGGGTCTCTCGGCCCCCGGCGGGGCCTTTGCCAGATGAGCACACCATTGTTCTCTCCCTCTGCTGTCCTGCTAAAATCCGCCGTTTCTGGATCACTTTCCTCGCTCCTTCGGCCTGGCTTACTGTGCTGGTCGTGTCAACGTCTGACTCTGGTGACAAGGAGCCTTCGATGGACTGACTTGGTGGATCACCTTGGTCTGACACAGTCGCCTCTAAAAAGGCGGCCACAGCTTCTGAGTCTTTCTGCAGCGATGTGTTCTCAAGGCTGACCTCCCTGATCTGAGTTCTGCTGCCTGTGAGTGCTTGGATACGAGGTCGGAGCTCAATGGAGGGGTTGGAACTCGGTTTATCCACAGTAAAACTCTCCTGCCTAAACAATGGTTTGCCACTACTTTCCCTGGCCTTCTCCTCTTCCTTTTTCCTCTTCCGTGCGTCCTCCATTCTCTTCTCCCCACTGGTTAATGGACGAGGGGGGGGCATTGCCAACACACCTGACCTCCCACCAGCGCTGTCCTGTGACTTGGCTGGAGAGGAGCGACTGGGGCTGCCACCGTGACTGCCCACTCCACCAGGGCAGTGACCTGGTCGATTCCTTCCCCGGGACATTTTCTCCTCATTGCTCTCCTTCTCCTGTAGCTCTGTGTCCTGTTTCTCCCCCATATCCGTACGAAGGCCCGCGCCAGGGGTCCTCCTTCCCAGGACCAGCTCCTCACCTGGCAGCTGGGGCAGGGTTCTCCTCTTACGCTCTGTGTAGCCAGACGAGGCAAAGGAGGCCGAGTGGCTGGACTCACTTATTTCAGCTGAGAGACAGAAAACACTTTTATTAGTAAAGAGGATTCTCGGAAAGATGGGAATTACATATCAACGGTGGGGGGTATGCTAGAAGAAAAGATGCATTGGCTCCAAGGGTTTGATTCAACTGTTGTTTTCTACCAAACTCAACAGAATCTTCATGTCCTTCATACTTTAAAGGGGACATATTATGAAAAATGAACACAGTGATTATGCAAACATATTAATGGGATATGGAGAACACACAATATGTGAAATAAAACCACCCAGTTGTGGGTTGTGGGTGGTGCATTGATAATATATGTATTGGACATAAAACAAATAAAACAGATACAATAGTGCAAGAAGAGAGGAGCCAAAGACACGACAGCCATCATCACCGGCGCCATCTTAATTTCTTTATCTTTTTTGTGAAGTTGGCTTAAAGAGACAGGCACTAAAACGGAGCGTTTCATACCACGGGTCAATTAATGTCAGACAGATAGTACAAGAAAAAAAACGTGCTACTTGAACAGTAAGCATGTTAACATCTTCTAGTAAAAACGCAAAATACAAGTATGAACGTGAAAATGAGCACTAGATGTATCCTTTAATGCATTGTCTGGAAATGTTTGATTTATAATGCTTAGAAATGTATGTTTTTATGTGTGTGTTTGATCCATTAGCGGTGGGTTAAAGACACACACATGTAACTTCAACTTAAAATAAGTTGACAAACTGAATTATTTCTGTCTTTTCCATTCAGATTTGAGCTACCTCTGTCCTCTGTGGCCATGATGTGACTCTCCCCTCCGGATCCCTCAGGGTCTGTCCTGATGTGACTGGCAGCCAGAGTAGCCCACTGCGAGACCCAGCGAGGACCGCCCACCATCAGTTCCTCAGACAGTACCTGAACAGCATGAAAGATACACGAGAATAATTATTATGATTCACTGTGTTTGGAGACATGACAACTCTTTCGGTTGAATTTGAAAGCTTTCAGTTGTTGCACCTCTGTCTCCATGCGTCCATGCTTCCCTCTGTCTCCACCAGACCTCTGGGAGGTGAGCCCCTCTCTTTGGTCAGCACCCCCCAGCCTGGACACACACACACCCTCCTGCTCATCCACACCAAACACCTGCATCATACACACATGAAAAGGTCAGAAAGTGTATGCCCAGTGTTATTGTATGTTTGAATATGCAAATTCAGCGTTTCCTTAGGTGTTGTAAGGGTCACATTTTTTTCACAGAGCGTAATAAATCCAAGAATCTACAAATATTGTCAATAGCCCAAAACAAATTTCAATCTATTTTTGCAATGTTTTTTGGAGAATAATATTTTACAAAGTATTAGAAATAAAACACATCATAAGAATATCGAGAATATATGTTGTAAAATGTATTTTGCAAGACACTTCAGATGTATTGGTAAAGAAAATACCTTGTTGATATTAAAATTCCCTAGCTGATTTCTCACATTAACACGTTAATCATTTGTATTACAAGTGTTCTGAAAATGTATGTTTATTTAATTTAATTAATGTTAGCAAATATCATCTAATGCTAATTTTGGTTAATTTAGGATAAATCTACAGACACAAATAAGATAGTCATTAAAATAAAAACCTAAACCAGTATCCTGACCCTTTCTTTTCACCTTGTCTATCATTTTCCTTGCCTCTTCCTCTTCCTGATCTCCATTCTCCAGCTCAATGGTATAGGTCCCCCTGTCACTGTAGTCATCTCCATGGTGATAGCCCTCATCGCGTCCGCCCTGCTGATGTGTTGCCTCTACGCGTCGCCTCTCTACGAATCCACACGCCGCTTTAGAAATTGAAGACTTGCGACGGCGAGCCGGACTGTCCTCCTCTGCGAAGAGCCCCTCCGGTACGTTAGCTCGACCTTCTCTGATCTTCATCCCGCCCCAAAGCCCCCACGAGCGCTCCTCCATTGTTGTGGCCCTGCCTTTGCCTCCGAGTGCGTTCTCTGAGTCACTCTGTGTACCGTCCTCATGTTTACTGCCTGGCATGGGAGGGGTAAAGAAGGTTATGGGCTTAGGCTGAATTATGATATTATATGTAGAGACACATGGAAAATGGCAGAGATGGCAAAAGTACACACATCCTTTACTCAAGTAGAAGTACAGATACTCGTGTTTAAAAATAGTAGAAGTACTGACTAAACTTCTTTACTCAAGTAAAAGTAAAGAGGTATGGGCTTCGAAATGTACTTCAGTAAAAAGTACCCATAACTACCAACTGTTTTAAAGAGTAACTGACCTCCCTTTATATCAATAGAACAGTAACGTCATTGTTAGCTAATGAATGTGTCGCTGAACAACGTTTTTATTTTTTCATTGGTGGCTCTTGTTTAGAGAAACCAGGAAATGATGGATACACGGATCGTGTTCAAATACACATGCATGCAATGACTCTAAATAATAATGATCATGCCACCAAACACACATTCAAACTAAAGTAACAAACCTGTTTTGAAAATGTAAGAAGTAAAAGTAAAAAGTCGTCAGAAAAATAAGTAGTGGAGTAAATTACTGATACCAGAAAAACGTATATAAGTACAGTAACAAAGTATTTGTACTCCACTACTTCCCACCTCTGACAAATGGCTGCCCATACCCACCTTTGAGGCTCTTCAGTTGCACAGGCACATCACTCTTCACACTTTCCCCGTCCTCCTCTGCAACC
Organism: Pseudochaenichthys georgianus; assembly: GCF_902827115.2. Lineage (NCBI taxonomy): Eukaryota > Metazoa > Chordata > Actinopteri > Perciformes > Channichthyidae > Pseudochaenichthys > Pseudochaenichthys georgianus. Next base: position 16,254,243 of record NC_047503.1, on the reverse strand, counting down.
GTTTCTTTAAGAGCCAATGGCAGCTCGTTTTGGGCCAGCCAGTCAGCGACCTTGACCTCCGCAGCCACCATGGCGGTCTGAAGTGGACTCAGCTCCTCCCCGACAGCCCTTTTGAGTCGGGGCCTGGTCTCCGGTCCCACCTTCGCAACACGATCTTTGGCGCTCACTTTACCTGCCGCCATGGGGTCAAACTCAATGGTGAAGGAGGAGTGACCATGGCCTGGATCTGTGGCAGAAGAAGCATCTTGATCTCGTGAGGGGGCTTCACCACTCCCTTTACCTGCCGAGGCAGTGTCCTTGGTTGGGATCTCAAAGTAGCTGGGCTCCTGATTAGAAGCTGCTTGTGGGGCCGATTTTGGGGCCTCTGCACTCTTCTTGGTGTCTGACCGAAATAAAGAGGATATATAAGGGATGGTTAGCACTGCTAAGGGAATAAACTAAAGATTCATCCATTAAAGGGACATTTAAAGGTGCGTCAAATAGAGATATTTCAACACATTTTATCGTTTGGTTTTAGAGTTATTTAAACACCTGTTTCAGCTTTCTCTCGCTTCCGATCTGAGGTCTTCTCCTCTGGCCTGCCTGGTTGCCGGTTCTTAGCTTCTTGATCTCCCCACCAGGCAGGCTGGCCATAGAGAGGCGTGACTTTGTGTAACACTGAGACGTCCCCTGGCAAAAGAAACATCAGTTGAATGATGGAATGAGATGGCTACATTTTACACAACTAACACATTTAATACAGATTTAAAGGGCCCCTATTATGCCCATCTTCACGTTTCCTATGTGTATTTTGTGCCTCTACTCTGACATGTTAGCATGCTTTAAAGTTCAAAAAGGTCTTTATTTTCCTCATACTGCCTGTGCTGCAGCAACTCTCTTGACCCTTTGTCTGAAACCAGAGCCCAGTCTGCTCTGATTGGTTAGCTGGCCGGCTCTGCTGTGATTGGTCAACCGCTTAGAAATGTCCTGCTCCCGCCCCTTAGCCTATCACGTACAATGTGTTGGAGCGCTAGCCAATTGAAGCACAATGGTAACATAGTGATGACATAATGTTATGGAAGTAAAAAAAGGAGTCATTGGACAAATGAATGACTCAGTTGTGCTGGTTAACATTGAAACCCTCTTGCCCACAGCGCCCGTCGACATGATATCCTAAGTCTCCTGTACATTTGTGAAAGTGGCATCTGAACACTGAGATCATTGATTTGCTCTTCTCACCTGGCGCCTTGTCCTCCACCCTGCTGGCTTCAGGAGGCTTGGCGGCGGCGGCGGCCCCCCCACCCTCTGCTGCTGCCTTGGAGGGTTTGGCCTCAGATTTACACGCTTCCTTCTCCGGAGGTTTCCTCTGGTTGAGCTGCAGCTGGCTGCTGAACTTCTCATGCTGACGGATGTGATAAGCCAGATTTTGTTTTATTGGACATTTAAGAACACATTTAAGAACACATTTAAGAACACATGTTGCATATCATTGAGGATACGTCCGGAATATTACTGCATCTCTTCCTCATTAAGCTACCTGGGCAGTTTGCTGTGATGATTCTGAAGCTGCAGATTCATCGCTCTCGTAAAAATATGTGTGCCTGGTTCAGCACAACTCTTTGCTCTCTAAATAAAATCCACTTCTTTCAGGGTTTTTTTTACACAGTGACGTAAAAATAAGAGCTTTCTGTCTGCACTGTTTTGAGCAGGTCTTTCACACAGTTACATTGACACATGCACGAGGTGCTGTCTAACCTTGAGGGCCTCCTCCGGAATCTGCATCTCTCCCCGAAGCACGGTGAACAGGTTGGTATGTGAGGCAGGTTAAGGTGAAATAACTCTTTGCAGGGGTGAGAACCATGCACGGATAGCGTTATCTATTATGCAGCAGGCAGATTGCAATGAGCATTCACAGCTATTCAAGAGCAGATCAAGTTACAGTGTCGTCCGGGACCTTGTCCTGTGTGTCACCGGGTTGGACACATACAAAAGATTCAAAGGATATCGTATCCAAACCTCAACTTGTCATCAACTTTCAGAGTGACGTAGATCTGCTCCTGTATTCTGACGTCATTGACAAATGTCTGTAGACAAAAACAGAAAGGGGTTATGTTAAGGACTGGGTACTGAATCACAACCAAATGTTAATAAAAGTGTGGACCTCCTGCTTGGTCAGAATCCTGTATATTTTGCAATATGTTTGAATCATTGTTTTTTTACACTGTAATTTGGCAAAAGCAATGCCTGTCTGTGTTATGAGAGCATTACCAAAGGACCAATAAAGCTTATCTGTCCTTTTTGGCAAATCGGACACAAGTTTTGTATTTTACTACATTGTAGATATCTGTTTTATTATCATTTATTGTTTCTTTTTGTATTGTTGTGTTGTTCACATCATGCTCTCTTTAGAGTATGATCCCCTGATTTGTCGTCTTACTGATTGATTATAATTTTTTTCTTTCACATTCGGTGTTGTCTAATTATCCTATCGTTTTTCTTTGGTAATCTTTTGTCTAATTGTCCTTTTATTTTACCATTGTCATTGAGCAACCCTGTTCATTTGTAACAGTTTATTTTTGAGGACTGCAATGGAGGCTTCTAGCTTCCACATCACACTTGCGTAAATCACACATTGAACCATGAATGAGTGAGATGTAGAGTAAAGGGAACACTACACCATACTGTGGAAACAGCCTTCTAGTGTCAGTGTACTATATTCAGATACATGACATACAGTATGTAGCGATTCATACAGATTCTGGTTAAACATAGTGTGCCTCTTACTATTTCAGAGGTTGCTTCTCTTTTATGCAGTCGGTAGATGAAGCTGTAAAACACAGGATAGTCGACACATAAAACACTCACCCCGTTTAAGCTGCCCAGGTCCTTCACTTTATGCTCGTCTGCATTGGGCTCATAGTTGATGACAGCGTGCTGCTTGTCCACACTGCGAGACTAAATCACACACAATCCAGTCAATCACTGTCCACGCTAATCTCAGCGCTTCAGATGATAATCCAGCCTGGATGGAGATATGACAGCCTCACCTGCAGCATGAGCTCACAGTCGTCCCTCCCCACGAAGATCATCTCCCGGGGCAGGCGATGGCGCGTGCCCCCGCCGCTCACCAGGAACCAGGAAGTCAGACTCATCTCTGCCTCGCTAGCTCACCTTTGACCCTTAATGCATCCTGCTGGAGACAGGAACAGTTAGACGGCAGTCATCCATCTGTGAACAATGCTTTGATCCATACAATTACAAGTTCTTGCAGGCGTGAAGGAGGCACGCTGCTTTACATAATTACAGAAAATAAACATCTGTGTGCATGTGTCATATGTACTGTAGCTATGTTGGGAATCACCCGAGGACACATCTCTGTGTGGAGGGCAGCAAATACAAAAAAAGTGTATAAAAGCGAGACTCTAAGACTTTAGACATCCTAATACATTTCATACGGCTGCTCCTTCTTAGTAGATAAGTCGACTAATTCGTCAGTTTGGCTTACACAGGGATTTGAGCCTTTGCAGACCATTTACATGCACACACAAGGAGAGAGATAACCCCCAAAAGCATAATAGGGCCCCTTTAAAGCACAAGTTATTGCGTGGATCTTTGTGGATGGACTCATTCTTACAGATCAATCAACAAAATCTTGTGAGTGTACGTCAAATAAAGATGCTGCATGAAAGTGGAGTGGGCAAAAGGTCAGAAAGGTATCCATGCAGATTGAATTTACGGCACATGTGCATTAGGACAGCTAATTTAATTGGATGCTGGAAGTCTGTATGAGCTCATTGGCCAAAAGGAGACAGGAAGTGGGGGAGACATAGACATTGAAGACAAAGACAGCAATACTATTTTTTCCTGAAAAAACCCACATCTCTGCTTCCCATGATGCTCTCTCATATGATTGTCAGGTAACAGCTCTTTTCTCGGAGGCAACAGCCGGTCCTCCCTCTGCAGGAGCACCATCAGGCCTTGCTGACTCATGCTCTGGAAGCCATAGGTGAGTATGTTAGTGGGATGTAATTACGCACACGTTGTCATATCTGGGGCTCATTTTTGTGCATCAACTCGATCCCAATGGGACCTGACAGCCCCCCCCCCCCACCCCCTTCTGGTCATGTTAACCCTTTCAGTTGCGTGGCTTGGAGTGGCCCATATTTCCCTTTAAGACGCGTGACCGCACACACGCATATACAGCTATAAATCTGCAAATGACAACACGTCAAGCGTGCATGAATGGGTTACAGTCGGCCAATGACAAGCCTGCAAATTGGCCCAGTTAGGCCCAGCGCTTATCGTGGAGCCGTATCATATCGAAACCGTCCCAGAAATACATAACGCCTTAGAATAATATTATACAAAGACACCGCACATAATGATATTCATAAATGATTATCGACACTTTGTCTGCCTTTAATTCTTATTACCGACAGAAGCCTATCGATCCTTGGCGTTCACTGTCATGTCCGTGTGCTCTTTAAGCCCAATAGAGGCTAATTTAGACAGATTCACGACAACACTTATCACGTGTTATTGTAAATCAGGTTATAGAGGCTGTTTGTGCCGCCGAGGCTCCCCGGTTATGGACGACGGATAGAGGCTAATAAGGCTTGTCGCACAAACACAGCGATGCTCTTTGTGAAGCGTCTCCATCCATCCTTAAACAGCTGAGCCCATCGCAGGAAAACAAACAAACGGAGGATTAGACATGTCACTCACCAGGTGCGGCTCCACGGACGATCAGCATCCGATGTGTGGAGGGTTATGGAGAGCTGCTGCTGATCCTCACCCCGCCGCCCAGCCCTGCTCTGCGGCAGCCCCGCGTCTTGGCCTCACGGTGGCGGTGTGCGCTCACATAGGAGGAGATCGGGAGGTTATGTAATACTGACAGCCAACTGTGAGTGGCCCATATTTGATGAGTAATGCTGGGTTTTGGAGAATGCAGTGATTTTGCCTAACACATATAGACTCATAAAAATGTCCCAGCTAACGAGGGCTAATTATGTCAATTAACCTTAGCAGAGGTGGGAAGTAACTAAGTACATTTACTACAATTTTGAGTACTACTTGTACTTTACTTGAGTATTTCCATGTTCTGCTGCTTTGTACTTCTACTCCACTACAATTCAGAGGTAAATAATGTACTTTTATTCACAAGCTATCCTGCAGTATACAAAGTCATTCAAACGAGCTGCACCTTTACCAGCTTTGATAATACTTTAATGATCAATCATTAAAATGAAAACATATAATATATATTTTTCTGAAATGGCCAATGACATATGACTACTTTTACTTCTGGTACTTTAAGTATATTTTGATGCCAATACTTTTGTACTTGAGTAACATTTTGTATTCTGGACTTGTACTTGTAAAAGACTATTCCACTCAGGCCCGGTTCTACGGGGGTGCATGAGGGTGCATTGCACCCTCAGTTGAGTCGTTATGCACCCTCATTTGAAAAAAAAAAAACTGAAAACTGAAAAAAAAAAAACTGAAAGATATTACATATATAATAATAATAATAATAATAATAATAATAGTAGTAATAATAATAAGTATAATAATAAGAAGAATTTAGTTGAAATAAAATACATTGGAATTGTGGTTAAATAACATTGCTGCATTTATTTGGTCAATTTAAACGGTAAGTAACGTTATTATGTCAGGTGCGTGTGACCTGTGCCGCTGCGCGTTCGTCATCCGCAAGGTTCTTACAAAGCTATCAGTGTCAGTGATGGACATCAGAAAATGGTTAAAACAACCAGCCCTTATCGCCAGCAGTAACACTGCATCTACTGCAGGTAATAACAGTTCAGATCATGGGGACATTACGTTACCCGCGGCCACTGTCGTGGACAATAACGCCCGACTCGTCGGCTTTGCCCGCCTCACCCACGGAGGCGGAGCAGCCGCAGCCGTCTTCGTTGCCCCAAACACCGCCACCCCTCAGCGCCCCTCAAGTGCCAGAGGACCTCGGCAAAACAGAGCCTGCCCAGGTATATTTAAAAAAGTGCCCAACTCGCCTGAAGGCGCTCATTTTGCAGCTCATGGTTTCAAAACAGAGATTGGCTGGAATATTCATGTAAAAAAGATGCCATCTTCTGCTATGCATGAAGACATTTTGGTTCAAGTCCGTCAGATGACTTCACCACAACTGGCTACAACAACTGGCGCCATGCTCTTATAGGCTATGTGATAAGGGACTGGGAAGGCATAATCAAGCAAAGAGCACATAGATCCATAGATCTCTTAATGTTGCTCTCAAAGTGCACCAGATTGATGCTTTTAACTTCAATATTGAAAAAAAAAAAAAAATCTTCCCGGGGGAGCATGCCCCCGGACCCCCCTAGAGGAGGTGAGGACCCTCCTAGAGGAGATGAGGACCCCCTAGAGGGTGTTAGGTCCACTCCCCACTTATAAAAATAGCACTTTCTCTTGTTTTTATTTGCATTGCATTTGATATAATCAGGTTACATTGCTTTTATATTATGATATTCAGATTAGGTTACTGATTAAACATTTTTACAGGTAACTAGTAATTGTAACGGATAACATCTTTAAAGTAAGCCTCCCGACCTTGCTCATATTTGATGAGTGATGCTGGATTTTGGAGAATTCAGTGAATAATAATAATGGCCTCATATGGTATAGATTAAAGTATTTCTTAGCTAATGAGGTCAATATGTTTTGTAACATAATCTTAATCTCACAATGTTATAGCTACTCGGTTTTGTCTTGCACTATTTCTTTTGTTTGATTATTTTGTCTTGTCCATGTTTTATATATTTATGTTGCATTGTTGGAGGAGCCTGGGACATCTTCATTGCCATTGCACTCTAGCTACTGTGAATAGGACAATAAAGCTTTTGAATCTTGTATCTTTTAATCTATGATAACCCAGAAAATGGTGCTCGAAAAAAACAAGGTTTTTTTTCTACTAATTGCACTATTCTAGATGCATTTTTTGTTTTGACGATCACTACTTCAGTTCTTCATTGTTTTTTACAAGACTTGACATGACTCAGCTTCAAAAACAACAACAAATGAACCAGGAAGTCAGATTCATTTCGGATTCGATAACTCACTATTGACCCTTAATGCATCCTGCTTGAGACAGTTAGACGGCAGTTATCCATCTCTGAATCATGGTTTTATCGATTGTTGAATTTCTTAGCTACTTTTTGATGAGGGCTAATTCTGCCTAATAATCTTAGAGATAATATTTGTTATAATAATAATCCAGATTATTACTCTCTTGAATATCTGATTTATCTCATTATTCTATATGTGTGTTTTGTTTTTACAATCACTAAGTGTTCCCCTTTGTCTATCACTGAATTGTCTCCATAAATTATTCAGTTTATTAAACAACAAAGAAGTAAAAACCTTGGGAAAATTATAGATTTTATTTTGTTTCAATTGGTATATATGTGTAATTCACATTATAATATTCTCATTTTATGTTCTCCTTATATAATTATATAACGCATATCTGTTTTGTATGTGCTGCTATTGTTGACCTCATTCGTTGTGAATTATCCTTTTATAGATTGTTTATGCCTTACTAAGCATGAACATGCACTTTATGATGGTAAAATATAGAAAGTATTATTCATATTTAAAAAAAACGTTTCAATTTTAATAAAATGCTTTTTCGGTAGTGTTATTGGCAGTATGGTATTAAGTATTTAAACATAAGATAGTTTTTTGCAATAAAAAAAAGTTGATTTTTGCTATTCTGAAAAAGATATAACCTAACTCAATTCTCTGCATGTTTAATCATTATTGCCTGTAACATCTTCAATTGCATTTGAGGTTATTCTCCTATAACGACACTAGATGGCGCCAAAGTATTGAGCTGGGAAGTGAAGGTCTTGGAAGAGGCTTCATAAGCAACAACCTAAATTGTTAAAAGTCACCCTAAAACATAAATGTTTTATGATATTAATTAGAATTTCAACATGTGTTAGATATATTTGTCTCACTGTATAATGTGTGTTATCTGAAATATCAATCCTGACTTTTTCATGTTAATCATATTAATCACTGACTCAAATGTTATCGGTTATGAATTTGTCAAAATAAGTTTGTGGTATGTTTCCAAACCTGAAGAAATAAAATCATTTTGTTAAGGTTATTTTTGGTTGTTTGCGTAGTTTATATAACTATAACAATATGGTCCATATGAGCCATACATAAGGTAATCTACTATCTGACATTCATTGTTTGCGCTAAATACCCCTGTTGAGGTTCCATTACACAGGAGTTATTAGCCTATCGTTTAGAGTGCAGCCACCCTTCATTGGTGCATTAATCCTCAGTGGTGTCCCTGAAGGATAAAAACATCATGCTTTGTGGTATGCAAACAAATAAAACACATTCACGACAGCAGTGGAATTGCAAGAAATATTCACATATCTTTGTTATAATTAGTTTACTCTTTAAGTTATAAATGGCACATCATTTGCCTGGTTGCATGTGATTGTAAATCCAGAAGACTTTACTGCCTGCTCCTGTACAGTAAAGGCTATACAAATCCGAACAAAACTATAAAAAACTAAACCGGAGATGATAAATAGTTTGATATAAATTCTACACATAATACCCCAATATTATTACATATTATTACAGTGCAGTCACTTCCAGCAGTGTGTTTTCTCCCTCATGCCCCCATAAGGCTAAGTGAACTTAAGGAATAGTGTTGTGCTCAGATCAGAAATGTGTCTGCTTATCCATCCATAAATACTGTCTGATATAAAAGCATAAAAATAAGCAGAGGGAGCCAATCAGTGTTGCACTTTGAATATAGAATCAGGTTTATTGTTTATAGATAACCAGTTTATTGGTACATTATTTATTAGTAGATACTTATATTTGATTAATATTAATTTGATCTTCTTATCTCCCTCTCTTGCATTAAGGCAAGGCAAGTTTATTTATATAGCCTTTCAACACAAGGCAATTCAAAGTGCTTTACAAAAAACGAAAGACATTAAGAAAATGTCATTAAAAAGAAAAGCTAATAAAATAAACATTACAAGAAAAAATACATGGATAAAAGTTACAGTGCAGTTTAAGATGCGAATAGTTCAATTAAAAGCAGCGGCAAAAAGAAAAGTCTTCAGCCTGGATTTAAAAGTAGTCAGAGTTGCAGCGGACCTGCAGGTTTCTGGGAGTTTGTTCCAGATGTTTGGAGCATAATAACTGAACGCTGCTTCTCCATGTTTAGTTCTGACTCTGGGGACAGAAAGCTGACCAGTCCCTGAAGACCTGAGAGATCTGGATGGTTCATAATTTAGCAGGAGGTCAGAAATGTATTGTGGGCCTAAACCATTCAGTGCTTTATAAACCAGCAGCAGTATTTAGAAATCTATTCTTTGACACACAGGAAGCCAGTGTAAAGACTTCAGAACAGGAGTGATGTGATCCACTTTCTTAGTGTTAGTGAGGACTCGAGCAGTGGCGTTCTGAATCAGCTGCAGCTTCCTAATATATTTTTTAGTGAGACCTGTAAAGACACCATTGCAGTAGTCGAGTCTACTGAAGATAAAAGCATGGACAAGTTTTTCTAAATCCTGCTGTGACATTAGTCTTTTAATCCTATGTTCTTTAGGTGATAGTAGGCTGATTTAGTAACTGTTTTAATGTGACTGTTGAAACTCAGGTCAGAGTCCATGACTACACCTAGATTTCTGATTAAGATTAAGGAAACGAATAGTTTCCAATTACATTGTGTGCAAATAACAAAGTAAGTAGATCCTCTCTCTCTAACATATAGAGACACTGTTTGGTTCTTTTATAGAAAATGTGTTCAGATATCCATTCATCGATTGACTAAATAAATGATTGCTTAATACTTTGACAATCTATTCATGTTTTTGAATTTATAAAGGTATTTTTTCCAGCCTCTAAAATATGGAAATGTCCTGTTTTCATCACTTGTATTTCCCATTAAACTGAGTATATTTAGGTTTTTATATTGGACTTTTAATTATTGGCATAGACATATTTTGGAAAATAAAGGTAATTACTTGCAGCCCTAAATCGCTTATAGAAAGCTTTGATCTCACAAATTAAACATTTTACAAAAAATAAAACATCGGAATTAAAGGGTCTCTTCCTGTCACATCAATAAATAATAATACAAATAATTTAAATACTTTATGTAATCATTTTGATAAAATTGAAAACATATTAATATTAGATATTTGTTGGGTCCATGGACCATGCATAACAATGCATACATCTCAAAGAGGGAAAAGATGCTTGTGCCATATTATAGCTACAATCTGCTCTCCATCTGCAGTCCTTGGGCAGGTTCACACGTAACAATCGACACACACACATATTTCCTGGTGCCTATCAAACTCACAATTAAACATATCAAAATACAGCTGTCAATAGTATAAATATGAGCACATATATCAGTACAACTTTAATGTTACAATACCTTTAAAATATTCAAATTAATGTTGGTCAGGTTGCTCTATTTACATTTTTTGTAACCATGGGAAACATTTAATCCGAAGTCAAACATTTTTTTTTTTATTGAACACCAGAAATGTATCCCAGCCTGAAAATAAGAATAAACTATATTAAATATGTTCAGTAAAGCTGGGTTGATCCTCCTTTGCTTCACGAGCTTTCTGCTGCTACTTCCTCCGATCTCTCTCTCTCTCCCCCCTCTCTCGATCTCCCTCCCTCCCTCCCTTAGCCCAGCCCCCTTGATCCCCTCTGTCCATTGGTGTCTCCGGGGTCTCTCCTCTCTCTCTCTTCCCCCTCCTTCCATAGGTAGTCCATAATGAGTGTCCATTGGTTTTTATTACGTCTTGTCCCCCTCCCACTGGCCGGCTTTGCCCTGCCCATGTTTTCTCTGTCTCAGTCCGTCCATCTCCTGACGTTCAAGTTCGCAGGAACGTCACGTCCGCACTTGAACTTGCAGCTCAGGGGGGTATCGCCGTACCCCCATCACTCTCTCTTTGCAAAAAAGTCATGAAGAGGTCCGCACAGCAGCCCGTAGCGCGCGACGCCTCACCCTCTGTGTGATCTGCAGTTCATCTTTTCTTTTCCTTTTCTTTTTTTTCCTCCTATTTGGATGTCAGACGCATCAATGAAGATATTTCATTTGGAGTCTACCTTTGTAGGGACGGATTTCCCAATGTGAACTCAGCTGAAAAGCCGTCACTAAAGCAACATGTCTCGCCGAAAGCAAGGCAAACCCCAGCACTTGAGCAAACGGGAGTTTTCGCGTAAGTGGACATTCATTTGACTTCATTTAGCTGTTAGCGAGCCACCTCTTGTTTTCCTTGCACAGGGCAACTTCCTTGGGGGAATTTTAATAGGTGGTCCGGACACACAGACACACACACCGCTGTCCGGAGTGAAATGTCCAAAACATATTTGAAATAGATTTCGGGATCATCTGGTGGAAGTTTTCAAACAACGTGACAGAGAGCTTGAACTTGTGTTGGTTTACCGTGTTGTATAACGCTGCCTTCAAGGTTTCTTTCGCCATTAAAGGGCATGCATGGGCTTTATGGCCAGAGACCTTTGCCTGTATGGACGCAGCGCGAGCCTGCTGCTGCCGTTCCTCCTGCAAGTTTCCAGCTGAAGCACGAGAAGCGATTCCACCACATCAACGCACGTTTGTCTGTTTCTAGTTAGGATGTATTTGCAGAGGTTAGAGCTGCTTTGGACACGGGGAAGTGGTGTTTACATGCCCACTTGTCCACATCGCAGCGTACACCTCGTGTGCGTAATACACGGAATATAGTTTATGTGTCACAATTCCGCACATCTGCTGCTTCTTCATGTTTTTAACGCCGCAGTGTATTGTCATTTACACATGTTGTTTTAAATCCACCTGAATGTCCGTGCGCGATATTGTTTTGCAACTATGTGGAGAGGAAATCAGGGAAGTGGATTTTACGTGCGTGTGTGATAACATTGCAGGGCATCAATTGCTTGATAGGATCTTATATTTGCCGGATAATTATTTCCCACAATAGCTCTGTTATTCAGCAGGAACTGCTCCATTCACATAATACTCTCACACTAACGAGACGTCTCCAAATATATTTAAAGTTAAGTGGAGATCAGGAGCTCCTGTGTTCATTTTCTCCCTAATTATTTTTGTCGTAAATGTGTATCTACATGCTGTTTTCCCATTTCGCTGGAAACCAATTATGCTCTCGCAACATGCATGCCTTCATTTGAGGGGGGTAATTGTCAAAAGGTTTGCCAGTGGGGGGCGCAATGTGATTGTATTCCTGTGTACAGTCCACTATGAACTTGAACTTGATCCACTTTATCCCAGTGATGCTGCTTGACCAAGCACATGCAGAGGGTCGTTTTAACAGAAATAATTGCTTTTTATATTTTATATTGTAATTATCGTGTGTGTTCTAGGTGGAACGTACATTATATTAGAAGGGGATGCACGCAAACAGTGTTTAAAGCCCAGCAGTTGTGTTTAAAAAAATATCTACAAATGAACACAGATATATAAAAAACCTTTCTTTGCACTTTAGAATTGTATCAAGCCTGTATAATTTATATTTGAAGCTCTAACCCATATCGTTTGAGTTCTTCATTTTTGCATACAAATATATTTTTGTATTTTTCTTAACAACAGAACACTTGAGACAATATTTACATAATCTTGTTTTTGTGCAATGTTGCGCTGTGACAAAGCAAAAGAATACTTTATTATATTTTTATACATTAAGTGAAAATGACAATAAAAGAAAAAATCCCTAAAATGAAACTATTACTCAGCTGTTATAACAGGGAGCCACACATCTGAAATGGCAAAACAAGTAGGCCTAATCATTTTCCTGATAGTGAAACAGACCCACTCCAGTGGGACACCTAAACTGCTTTAAATTCAACCGCAGTCAGATGTCTGCAAAACACGATTATATTTAAAGTTTTCAAAGTTATTCATATCACTCTGGCGTTGCATCAAAATGAGATGATTTGGTTTGAAGAAAATCTTTCCACTTCACCCAGCCTCACACCCGGGCCTATATGTCCGTGGCATAAGCTGGTTAAGATAAGCCTGAGTAAAAAGGGGCAAACATTCGCTCATCTTTAATGCAGCCAAACATACAGGTAACAGGGCCTATCCTGCGTAGTCCCTCGCCACCTTCTCGTCTGACCCGACATGGAATTAACGGTTGAATTAGGCGGCGAGAATTCATCATATCTTATCTCAACATCCCAGTCGGGGCGCCCAATGTCCTTTACCGTGTGGCTAGATTACTTCTTTTAAAATGCTCTCTTCTCTCTCTTCTCTCTCTCTGCCGGTACTTCAGGGACCTACTCCACATCCAACCCCTCAATGTCTAACCTTGGTTCACGAGATCCCAGCACTTTTAACAAAATGGGGTCCAATCATCTTGAACTCAAATTAGAATCTATTTTTTGATTCTCAGAGGTGTTAGGTTCATTAAAAACGCGAGATTGGCAGCACAATAAAGAGGGTCAAGCAACTTAATCGTTTGGCTGCTGCCTGCGAGCTGAACATGTCAGTCCTTATCGAAGTACTGCTGTCTTTCTTCTTCTCGAATACTTTTACACAACCTGACCTGATTCCTGTAGATGTCTTAATACATTATAGCATTGTACTATTCGTTTGCCTCTCCTGACACATGTGTTTACCAGCTCTCTCTGCACCATATCTCACAATGTTCTCTTTTATCTCTCCGTGCAGCTGAGCCACTGTCAGGTGTTTTACTGGAGGAAGACTCTCAGAACTCCCCCAGGCTGGGTTTGGGTCAGGGTGAGCCCCTTAAAGGGGACCAGGACCTGCTGACCTGCGGCCAGTGCCACTCCCGCTTCCCCCTGGCTGACATCCTGCTGTTCATCGAACACAAACGGAGGCAGTGCCACGGGAGCCTCTGTATGGACAAACCTCTGGACAGGCCTCCCTCCTCCCCCCTCGCCTCACCCCTCTCCACGTCCTCCTTGCACTCGCGCACCCACCATCAGCACCCACGGAGGGCACGTCCCCACGTGGGTGTGGCATCGCCCCGGGACGAGGATTGTTTATCTGCACCCTTGCAAGGAATAATCCCAAAGCAGGAGAATATCACAGGTAAACACAATGTGCGCTCAACATGGCTGGCATCAAACAAGAAATGTCTAATGGTGTGGGATTGCTCACACTCCCTACATTTCATAGAGAGTTTATTTCAAAAGGGAACAACTGCTTTCTCTGATTTCCTTTGGTGTTTTCTCTGCGTCTGATAGTAGGCATAAGCAGTGTGAACTATCTGCCGCTGCACTAAAGAGCTGTGAATCTCCCTCAGCTGCGCGTGGACCCACATGAACAGCAGCCCAAGCTGAAAGTGATTGTGAGAAACATTTAGCACATAGTGAAAAAGACACACACAGACAAAGAAACAGATTAGGGAAGAGAGGGAGAGAGGAAACAAAGATTTCTCTTGGTGTGTTTCTGCCTCACAGATGTGCTCAGATCCCTGGGCCTCCACGCTCTCTCATGTGGCGGTGAGAGATGTATCTTACCCCTCCCTGGCGTATTACACCGCCATATCTCCCGGTCCCTCAAATATGCGTGGCTCAGTCCGATGCTAACATTAAAAAGAGATAGAAAGGAATGTAATTACGCCGAAGTGTCAAGGAAGAAGCGTTTATTTTGAGGAACCCCGCAGCCACTAATTGTCAGTATTTTTCTTGATTTGAGTAATTAAGGACTTCTTAAGGCGGCTGGTCGGTTTGTTGTTTGTCCACCGGGGCTCAATGACGCTGGAGAGAAAACATGAGGCCCTGTGCAAACAAGCGTGGATCCCTTATGACCGGCCTTACAGAGAGGAGTTTGATTTCACACCGCCCTTTTCGAGTGTTTATTCATTTCTTTTTAACAGAGGCAATATCATGTGTCAGATTTGGGATTTATTGTCGGTGCAGATTTAATTTAAAACCAATTCAGGCTAAATGCACGGAGGGCAGCACTCAATAATGTGCACTACTGTACTGTATCAGCCTGTGCTGCAGCTTTGTAAAGGGACCACTGTTATCTGTTGTTGGCCCTCTCACACACAGAATGACCACTGTTCATTAGTGTGCAGCTTGTTAAACATCTGCCTGCCCTGCTTATGAGCACACACACACACACACACACACACACACACACACACACACACACACACACACACACACACACACACACACACACACACACACACACACACACACACACACACACACACACACACACACGCACGCACGCACACACACACACACACACATCCATGCCTCTTGGCCATGTCAGCTGTTTGAACATGCTTTTCTTTGCTGATTTAGATCATCATGCAGGAGTTCACATAATATCATAAGGTCACTAGCATTGTGAGCACAGCTTTATTTATAGGCTTTATGTCTCTTTAGAATTGGCTGCGTGCCGTCATGAATGGATTCATTTGGGTGGACGTGGAGTGAGGCCGTGTCCTGTTGGGACATCTCACCCTATTGTAACACACATTTCCTCGTTTAAAACATTAGACGAAGAAAACATGAGAGACAAGCAAGATTAAGAAGATTCTTATTTTCTAAGATTCTGAATCGATTCACAATTTTCAAAAATCTGCTTTTTACCTATTTCGATATTGCTACTGTAATCCGTCACAACAACCATTAGTGTGCGATTTTTCACAAGAATCAACACAAAATACCAGTTTTATAGTTTACCGTTTAAAATAAAAATGTCTTTCTAAGTTTCTTTACATGAATTGAGAAAATCCCAAAACCTTGTAGTAAAAGTTTTTATTTGTGTTACCTTAGGTGAACACACCTTTTTAAATACAAATAAAAACCTCATAATACTATAAACAGCTTACTTTCCATAGGTTGTCTTTTTTCAGTTAATCTACTAAATCAAGAATTTCGAATGAGAATCAAAATTGAAAAAGATATTTGGCTAAAAAAGACCATAGAGCTACACTTCAGGATGTACCTCACATCAGGAACATATCCATAAACTCCAGCCCCCCCCCCTCTGCGTTCTGTGTCACAGATTGATGGATACAGACTGGCAGTGCCAGCGCACCACCCCATGCTCCATATGCTAGCTGCCATGTTCTCTCACCCTGCTCAGTCAGACGCTGACACTGAGATGAGGCATCCGAACACATACTGTCCCTGCACACACTGGCTTCATGTCCAGTGTATTCCAGGCCAGTGTATTATATGTTCCACCCTTAAAGATGTACTGTATCCCGCTGCACTGCATATACACTCAAGTGAATGTGCCCCTTCCACTCCCCCACCCTCCTCCTGAAATGTCACTTGGCTCAGATTGATTTCCGTGTGGACAGCAGCGTACACAGACAAGGGCCTTGGCCACGTTTAGGATTTCTAATATGATTATTTGATTGATCTTTTGGTCTTTAAAATGTCATGAAATAGGGTCAAATGTAAATCCAAGTTTCTCAAAAATCCAGTGTAATGTTTTTAATTGTCTTGTTTGGTCAGTCCAAAATGTAGATATTCAGTTAAAATGACAGAAAAAGCAGGACATTTTTATATTTGTGAGCTATTTAACTTTCATTGATTACTTTCAATCGATGAATGGGTCATCTGAATGGATGCCATTAATTTTCTGTTCTGGCGTTATTGATTGGTCTCCTAATGGTCTCAGTTAGTGAAGAAGCTGCTGGACTAAAGGGGTTGACATCCAGTATGGTTGTACTCAAGAGGTGTTGGGGGTCTGGGGGTTGGGGGGTGGGGGTTGTCTGTAATACTCCCAGAGCTGGAGATGAGGACGTGCCTCTCGGTCTCCGTCTTTGGGACAGCTGAGGTCGTCTGGGAGTCTCATGGCTGCAGCTGGGGCTGGGGTCTGCTGTCTGGAGCGGTGGGCCGTTAGGAGAGGGCAGAGCCGCCTGCGTGCCATCATTTGCATGATAAACCATTTAAGATATGCATAGGGACACCATCGCTTGTCTCCAGATTATGGATGGCCCAGAAAAAGAGCAGATGACGGTTTCTCACACAAACTACGTGACAGCGGCGTGGTGTAAAAGTGGATTTATGTCACGGGATATAAACACTATTAAGAAGGCGTTTTGGTGGAGTGGATTCATAGTTTTCATTTACATTCATTATCCCACTCACTGAGCTGCTATCAGTGCAATGAATGATTGTTTGCTCTTCTTGAGTAATTGGAGCAAGATGCCTCTCATTGTTATGATTTAAGATGCATTGTGTAGACTTTATCATGTCCCTAATTTGAACAATTTTCTTGTCTTTACTTTCCACATTCTCGTTTTGCTACATTACTCTGTGCTGTCTATAAACATGCCAGCATTAGCACCTCTTGCATTGTCGCCAGTGTAGCCATGTGTGTTAATGAGGCCATTGTATCCACTCAAATCGACCACTATCTCACACTTCTGCCTCCTGTCCAGCACGCTGCCTCCATTGTAACCTGGACTCTGAATCAATACTGAGTTAATTATGGCAGCCACCTTTTCTGCCTTTTTTCTCTACGAGGAGGAAAACATTGGAACAGCCCGAGCGGCGTTTCTCGTAACACCTCGGTGTGGCTGTTCTGCGTCTTCATGCAGCAGCTTGCCTGTCCTGTTTGTCCCTGTGTGTTGTGGAGACAAAGGTATTTAGCAGGCTCTGCGTTGGCACCGTGCCACCTTTCTCCAACCCCCCCCCCTCCATTCCCTCATAAGCACACACATGTACTCACTGGGTATCTGTCAGGCAGAACTGGGGGCTGGGCAGACCATGGGGAGTGTGTGTGTGTGTGTGTGTGTGTGTGTGTGTGTGTGTGTGTGTGTGTGTGAGTGGCGGGGGGGGGCTACTTGGTAGTGATATCTTTTTCCAGTGTGTGCTTTGTGAGTCCACATGTGGTGTGTGCGCCTTTGTTTCGGCGATCACTTTAATTGATACTGAAAAGGCCCAGATGCATGCTATTGTAATTATTGGACACTGGCTAATATTATCAGCATCCATTGTCTGTGAGAAGCTGACTCTAATTTGATCCTAAAGTAGCTCAGGGCTCAGATAAAAATCAGTGACTATTTTTAGATTCCTCTAAGTTGTAATGAAGGTGAACAGGAATGCTTTTTAAGGATGAATTTTTCACTTTTTGTATTCCGAACGCCGGGCTTTTAACACCCACAAATGTTTGTCGGCGAAGTCTTTGTTGTTGGATTCAGTGTTAGTGGCCGCATTGGAGTGAAGTCTAGTGGATGTTTACATGTCGAGTGTTAAAGTAATGTATGTGCATATGTGTGCACGTGTTCCAGTGTGGTTTTGACCACTTAAACTGTTTATAGCTTTCCGTGTGTGTGTGTGCGAAGGAGTGTGTGTCGCGCTGTTTGTTAAAGCTTTACTACTCTGGGCGTGCAGGCTGAACATGAAAGGGTCTTTGACTTGGCAAGCCTCGCCTGAGGACACCCCTCTGTGGACCATGCCAGGCCAGACTTGGCACAGAGCGCAGGGCCTGAGGGACGGGCTGGGCCTAAATGTGTGTGTGTGTGTGTGTGTGTGTGTGTGTGTGTGTGTGTGTGTGTGTGTGTGTGTGTGTGTGTGTGTGTGTGTGTGTGTGTGTGTGAGGGAGGTAGAAGGAGGTGTGTTAAAGCAATGTTTTGTGGCTTTAGGAAGCAGGACTTATGACGAGGTGGCTGCTATGTGTGTGACTGACAGTGGGAGTGTATGTGTGTGTGTACTTAAGGGTAGGTATGTGTGTGTGCTGTCCTCAGGGCTTCCTGTGTCTCTGTTTGTCTTCTAACAACCCCGGTACCACAGCCTCAGGCCATTCAGGTGGAGGCTAGTGCAAGTATGCAATACACACACAAACATGCACACAAAAAGAGGCAAATGCATGCACCTGAACACACACACACACACACACACACACACACACACACACACACACACACACACACACACACACACACACACACACACACACACACACACACACATGTCCGTTTTTTGGATACAACAATGCCCCCAATACAGTGTAAACCCCCTCCTGTGAACCCGAGTTTTGTGTGTAATAAATGTGTTGTGGAAGAGGCCCCATGATGTGTTGTGAGTTTATGAGATCTGTCAGAAACATATGATACTTATTTCAGCCCCCTCCCCTCCGTTTCCCCCCTGTCTCTTCTTTCCTTTTCTGTATCTCTCCCTCTCCGTCTCACTCAAACTCTCTCCCCCCTCGCATCGTTCCAGTAGTTTGTCTCGAGGGATTGTAAACTTTTGGCAACATTAGCGTGTCTGCACCTCTTAAAGGCCTTCCAACTTCCACTCATTCTCACTCTCACAGATTTGGCAGCAGAGCAAGACACACAAACACATACATGTTCTGCTTCCCTCAATCCCCTTTACCTACTGTCAAACGAAGCCACACGGCAGAAACAACCTTGTTTGTCCAAGACAGCATCACGCAGGATGAAAAAAACCATCCTCAGAAATAAGCGTGTCTTGCCGCTGTCTTGTCAATAGCGTGGCAGGCAGTCACATCGCAGGGTCGGGGTCACCTGACAGCGGCAGGGCCTGTCACGCCAGCCGCCGGCTTCACCACCTGCGGGTTAATGACTTTATTTTTAGACGGAACAGAAACAGAGAAGAAAAAGTGTATGTGATAACAGCTGTAGCTCAGGAAGTGGCGGATGAGAGCAAAAAGGACAGAAGTGGTATTTTAGAAGTAGGCAGGTTAGAACGGGGTTAGAACTGGAACAGATTTTAACAAGGTCAGTTTTCTTCTTTTCTAAAAAATCTCCCCTTTTTTTACTCAAGGCCTCACGGACTGAAACTTGTTCAGATTTGATTATTTTCCGCAATGGAGGGTCTGTATCTCAGAGTCACACATTTGATGATTTTCCACCTGACAAAATCAAAAAAGACTTTCCTCGGACTTTACCACGAATGACTTGTGACTTAACTTGGACTTTTAACTTGAACATGCTTTCCCCAAAGCCCAAAGATTCAAAAAGGTGTTCATTCAAATGTGTCATCACCCCAGATCCACTTTGTTTGAACAAGTCTCACAGCATGCAGGTCGAGGAGAGAACAATGAAGAACTGGGTCGTGCACCAATGACACCAAAGACAAGTTTGATCAAGTCCAAAAACCATGCGGTGTTAAACAAAATAAGAGTTCGCAAAAGGTCCCGGGGAATGAGGGAATCGCTCACTATGACTTGTTTATGGGAATCAGAGTTAAGGACTTCGGACCTGGTCCCACATCTGCTCTATCGTAGTATCACCTTCTGTACTGCACAGGTCAGTTCAACCTGTTCCTATTGTGGCTGTAGCGTTTCAAGCTGTGGTGCTGAAGGACCTTTGCTTTGTCTTTCTCACACCCATGGTGATAATGCTGAGGCCATGGGACTGCGACGAGGGCGTTGGTCTGAACCCACTGATCCTGGTCACTATCTGTCTCTCTAATGTTTCTTCCACTCCTATCTGTCCCGCTGCAGGTCCCAGCGCTGGGCTCGGCCTGTCACAGTGTGCGTGTCTTTGTGGGTGTGAGTGTGTCTGTACCTTTGTGTGTGTGGATGGGTGGTCGTCTACAGCTGTGTCTCGCCGGCCTTATCTCCGCCGGGGAGATACAGGACAGAGAGGGCCCCTGTGTGTGACGTTAAACTTGTGAAAACTCACAGCCCTCTCTTTGTGTGTGTGCGCGAAAGACCTCGAGTGCTTTAGCGTGTCCATGCGCATGCAAACCATGTCTACCGCTGCACTTTTTCCATGAATGTATACTAATCGCTCGCTGTATTCCTCGAGGGGTTTGTGTTCAAAAAGCTCATCGCCTCCTAATAGCTCAAGTTACATTTGATCTTAGATTCAAATCCCACGTCTTTTAAACGATGATCAGAAGATGGGGGCCTCGTTCATTTTTTAAGAGAGTGTTCATTTGGTTATTAGAACCACTCCAGGCGACATGGGGGGTGTTTGTGTGCCGCAGTTTGCTTTGCACAAAGGCATGCAGGCACGAGTTGGCACACCAATGAGATGGACACATCATCACTTATGCACAGATGCACCCACACACACACATGCACATACTCACACCTCAATCCATCCACCCCCCCCCCCCCCCCCCCGCATCAAACTGACCCCCAACCCTCATCGCACACAGCCACACACATGCACACGTATTCATAAATGCACACTCCTGTCCCAGGCACCCTTTACTTTCGCAGGCTGAATCTCACTGATAGCATGCTGGCGCCCTCATTTAAATGTGAAGCGCTTCTTTAATCTTCAAAGGCCTGATTGCTTTATGAATATGCATGGGCTGAGCTGACTCTCAGTTCATTACCTTGTTGTAAATTCTAATGACCATTAGGGCCCTGCACGGTAATTGCCAATTGTTTTGCATTTTTGATTAGCCCATTACCGGAGCGCATTCTGAACATGTCTGCCCTGCCTGCCTGCCAGGCCACGGTAAGAAGCGGAGGGAGGGAGGGAGAGGCGAGGAGAAGAGACACATGAAACAGGCAGCGTCATTTTGGATGCCCGGCTCAAAATGTTAGTTTTGTTTAGGGAGGAGAGCAGGCTGAGCTCGAGGGGGATGAAAGACACAATGTGATACATCAATGCAGAACTGGATGTTTCCCAAACAAGCTCCGTGCGGCTTGTTTCTGCTGAGCTTGAGTGCAAGGGCGTGTACCTGGATGCATTTATGTCAGCATGGGTATTTGTTGACGGTCCGCCTGACTGTGTGTGTACATGTCCAAGTTTGCGTGCAGTTCCGTGAGTTGGATGGATTGGGGGGGGGGAGGTTCTGCTAGCGCATCCCAATGCACGCCGTGCCTGCATGGGACTTATGAAAGATTGATGGCTCCTAGCAGAATGCCATAGCTACAACTTGATAACATCTAATGGATAATTTAGCGCTCTAAAACCAGCAGGCCGGTTCCCCCCCTCTGTAGCAGGCTGGAGAGGACAGCAGCTGTTGGGCTTTTGGGGCTGCTGTGTGTCGGAGAGAGACATGAGGACAAGCTGGGGGAAAAAAATGGAGTGAAAGAGGGATAGCAAATGCGTGCGAGTGTTAGTGTGATCATGACGTGTGTCTCCCTCCCAGGCTTTGAGGGAGCTTTTGGTGTCAGATTGTTAGCCAGGAAACTCGCTGGCCCCTTAACTACATGTACCTGCACTTGTAAATATTCCTGAAATAGGCCGAGTCAGCGCTGGGTGGGGAAAGGAGCCGCAGTCCACCAGCAGTTTGCCTGCGCTGGACGTAGCATGACTTCTGGAACTCTTCCAGCATGAGTGGAAACAAAGCAACAACAACACATTTTTTTAATTAGACTTTATTTAACTATTTAAGAGCAAAATGAATAATGAATGCCAAATGTTACTTTGTTAGCCCCAACAGGAACCATGGCATTGCACTTAAGAACATGTTCACTCCGCCAGGGCTGCTATGTTCGGTCGAGTAATCAATCGACAAAAAGATCTCTCAACTATTTTGACAATTGATTAATTGCGGCAAATGTTGTGATCAGTCTCTCAAATAGGAGTTTTGGTAACATATTAAACTGAATATCTGTCAATATAATTTAAAACCAAAAAACACTTCATGTACCCTGAAAGATAGAAAGCGGCTAGACAGACGTATAGTGACTCTGCAATCTGCATGAAGGCATATGTTTTTATGAGAATGCATTACTTTTAGCTGTCTATGCATAACCGAACTAGAAACTGATTATAACTTAACATCTCTATCATTCAGTCAGCCTGCGACAATTCACAATGATTTCCCCGAGTGATGTCTGTTTTCTCTGCTGCCCCCGTAATGAGCAGAACATAATGCATGGGATACCATCACTTGGGAAAAGCCCTGCCACAGAATATTTCCATTCAGCCGACCTGTGCTTAAGTGCCCAAAAAAGGCTACCAAGATAAAATTGAATCCATAAATGTTGCAGGACAGGAAAGCTTTTCCCTCTTCCCATTCTCAGTTTCTGCCTCTCTTCCCCCCTCTTGTGTACCATTCATAATCTCTGTAGTGTTTGCACACAGCTCCTAGCCCTACTGTCCGTCAGTCTCTTATTCCCAGACTATTAAGCTGTTGACAGTTTGCTTAATCGTCCCGCAGTTTGACTTCAGGGGGATCGGAGAGGGGTCAGTGGAGTCCGTCTCCGAGGTGTGGAGAGAAAGTGGCCCACGCGTGCGCGCTGCTCCGCGCTCCGTGACGTGCCTTCATGTCATGAGTTTGTCTCGTTTTAACAGGAGAGGGGAGGGATGCACTGGCAGGGGAGGGGTTGTCTTTCCCCAAGTCTTGGTGGGGGCTATTTACACAATGGGGAAATTGTCCAGCTTTGGGATCAACTAGAGCAAATAGCTAGTCAGAGTTAGCGGCCTGCTGGCTGTATGTCCAGCCTGTGTATGTTCACACACACACAAAGATCGAGGGAGAGACGTAGCAGCAGAGCCCACTATGGCCAAAGGAGTCTCAGGCAGACAGCATGATAGATGGCTTTGTTAAAGGGTCCCAGGGTGTCCCCTGAACTTGAAGCACTCTGTTTATCTTGAATAGGAGAAGCCCAGAGTGTTGGGGGCAGTGAGGAGGAGGAGGAGGAGGAGGAGGAGGAGGAGGAGGAGGAGGAGGAGGAGGAGGAGGAGGAGGAGGAGGAGGAGGAGGAGGAGAGGGAGAGGGAGAAAGGGAATGATATAGCTTTCAGGGAGAAAGGGAGTGGAGGAGGAGGAGGGAGAGTGAGGGCCTGTATCTGGGCAGGCCTGGCTGGGGGTTGGGGAGGTTAAGGGGGGGTCGTGAGCAGGCTGGAGGGACAGAGAGGAGGGGAAAGGGGGGAGGGGCAGCTCTCCTAGTAGCTGTCCATTAACAGATGAACTTGGCAATGGTCCAGGCCTCAAAGGTCTTGGGAGACACACACATGCACACAGACACACACATGGATACACACTTCCCTGGTACCTGCTGACTGGGGATGGAATGCCACCACGGTTTCGTTTTTGTCCGGAGACGAAAGAGGACACGGCTCACCTATGTCAGAACCGGTTAAGACCGGTAAGCCAGCCAGGCCGAAGAGGCAGACGGACAGGCCTTGTCGCCCGGCCCTCTTCTCGCTCTTTCTCTCACTCTGTTTAGCTCGCCTCCTCTCGTCCTCCTCCGTTTTCCAGGCTTTAGAGGAGGAAACAGAGAGAACCTCTAACCTGAGGGCACAGGACAATGCAGAGGAGAGAAAAAAGAAGGGAGGGAGCGTGGGAACAAAGTGAGAGACGAACGGATCTGCTCGTAAACAGGGTGGGAAGAGGAGGGGAGAGTGTTTGGTTGTTGTTGGTGCGCTCCTCTTGATGGGGCAACATGAGCTAAAGGCCGTCGCTGCCATTGTGTACAGAAAACATTACAGCAAACATGAGAGTGCTGAACACTAGGGTGGAGAATTCGATATAGAAGATGTTCATAATGGGCCGTTATGTCGTGGGTCACACATCTTCTATTTGTCTCAGCGTTACATGAGTAGAAAATACCCGTGGATCATATATGTACACATGTGGCAGTAATGGAGATCGTGTCTGTGAATGTGTTTGTTTCTGTGTATGCCATCAAATATGGACACGGATCCTCTCCTAATTACGACTGGGATGTGTCCCTTGTGTTTTGAGAGCAGGCTGTTCGCCATTCCACTTCAAATGCTTTCAGATCACGCACAAACCCCGCCTCGAGATGGCAGATCAGAAAGCTCTGTCACATCTGAGGAACACGAGGAAACCGAGAGTTCATCTCCGCAGGACTGTAGAGATTCCTAATTTGCGTCCCAGTTCAGGCGATATCATTATCATCTTGAATACATTGTGTCCCGCCGCGATGGAGTTGATGTTTAGAGTTTTTGACACATGGTTATAACATGAATTAAAACGTCGAGAATGCGATCGACATCAACATAAACTGCTGAGGTGAAAAGAGCGATTTGTTAGAAAGTTTGAATCTTTTGTTGAAGGCAATGATGAGGTTGATGTAAGAAAAGGAGTGGATTAGGTGTCGCTTTTCCAGCCAGCCTCGCAGGTGTCTCCATTTTCTTCTTTCTGTCCTCGCTCAGGGCCTTGTGGTCTTTGAGTATGATAAATGTACACTACACAAAAAAGAAAAATGGATTCATCTAGCATCAAGTCACAAAATCACATCATTAATTTCCCCTTGATTCTTTGACGTATGGTTTACATTAAAGAATGCACACGTGTGATGAATGTATAAACGACGGGTTGGCTTTCAAAAAAGGTGTTGAATATCAAAAAGTTGCCTTGAATGCAGATTTCAATGCTTGTTCACATGTTCTTGGATCAGATATCTCCTACACTAGACACGGAAATACGTCTTTTCTCCCCAAGTGGTATTAGTGTTAGCGCCGCTGTGACACACACACTGTACGTACAACTCACACACTCTGGTTGTTAAGTCCGCCTTTTATTTTAGAAAGTAACTATCCTTATTCTGTTTTGGTTGCGCAATGCTTAACACTTTCTTTATGCTTTAAATCGGGCCTTTATTTTCTCCGGAGATTGGTTCGGGTGATAGGCTCGTGGAAGAGATCATGGAGAACCATTCCAAACACAGATGGTGCCGTTTAACTTCAGCCAGCACACTGTCAAAGCGATATACACAGAGTATTGATATTCCTCAAACCAAGGCATTACCCCAAAAAACATACTTTTGGAGTCCTAAAAAAAACAAAAACCACAACCTTTTGAATAAATGGATGTACAAACCTGTCAAAATCACATAATCAGCTGACGTCTGGTGCATCATGGGTAATGTCTCGGAGGGCCCCCTTACACATGTGATGTTGATTTAAAGGACAGTTGTGATGCATCTTGTGTCATCTTGATTGAGCGAGTTTTTATGTATAAATTCATCACATGCATGCTGCGGGGCAAAACATGGATAATGCATGCTTGTGTGTCTGTGCGTGCATGTGTTTCTGTGCGTCTCCGTGTAAATGCATGCAATCCCATTTGCATGCATTTCACACATGCTCACATTAATTTGTTATTTATAAAGGAGGTTCTTCTTTTCATCTTCCCCTTTTTCTCTGTGCTCTTTTCTTCCAGCCTGCAGCTCTTGCTCTATTTCTCAGAAACACGTTTTCCTTTTCCAAAACTCTTGCGTGGCTACTTTGGTGCCGAAGCCAACTAAATATCTCGCGTCTGTGCGTGTGTGTGTGTGTGTGCGTGTGTCTGTGTGTGTGTGTGTGTGTGTGTGCGTGTGATGATGGCTGTTTTTATAATGCCCCCCTGCAAATTTGCATATGTATATGTGCAGATTGTATGAGAAGAGCTCTCACACTTGGAGCAGTTGGATGGGAAGGGCGATGGGGGCCGTTGCAAGGGTAGTGTGTGTGTGTGTGTGTGTGTGTGTGTGTGTGTGTGTGTTGTGTGTGTGTGTGTGTGTGTGTGTGTGTGTGTGTGTGTGAGAGTGTGTGTGTGAGAGTTAAAGGGGGGTCGTGTTAGCGCTTTCACCCCCCCAGACAAAGCCGGCCACTACTCCCAGATGGTAGTCTGCTCTCTTCGGCCATGTGTCTGGTGTGTGTGTGTGTGTGTGTGTGTGTGTGTGTGTGTGTGTGTGTGTGTGTGTGTGTGTATGTGTGTGTGTGCATGTGTGTGTGCGTGCGTGCGTGTGTGTGTGTGTATGGACAGCGACAGATACAAAGAGAGAGTGAGAAATTTGCAAGCGAGACTTTGTGTGCATGAAGTGCAGACAGAGGATGCTGATTGTGTGTGTGTGTGTGTGTGCGTGTGTGTTTGTGTGTGCGTGAGAGATAAAAGTGTGAGACTTAATGGACTTACACGGTTCCATGTCGCACTCTTTGCATGTTGTGACTAAAAGCAACCCTGTGTTGTCTGCTATGTTGTCTGTGCCTTGTTCAAAATGCATTAGAATACATAATGCAAGACAAATATACAAAAGAGAGGGATAGACATAAAAAGAGAAGGTGTGCATTGAGACTGGCAGATGGATGACAAGAAAAAAGGATGGTAGGTAGGAGAAGAGGTAAAGATGGTTGATTCTTTGTCTTGGCGGTGGTGACCCAGTGGTCCATGGACGTCAGGCTAATGGGGTCAGCGCTAAAGAGCACACGTCCGGATTACATCAACTGTCTGCTGGACAGTGAGACAATGAGCGACTTGTTTAACCTGGAGAACATGACATGAAGTGGGCTTGATTGATTCACCAGTACAATCGCCAGTAAGGAGATTTGACAGTTTTCTCAGTTTTTAACACAATAAACTGAGTATCTTTTGGGTTTTGGGGCTGACAAAGAAACACATTGCATCTTCAATCCCCAAGCCAATGCAGCAGCCAGTGGTGTCGATATGCACCAAACGTATTGACCCAATGTTTTCGGACATTTTATAGGCTCAATGATTACATCGAGAAAGAAGATTAATCAATAATGAAAATGATCCTCAGGTGCGGTCCTAAGGTGTAGCAAACAATACATTTTTGTTCTGCTCAAACAATCATTTGAGTCTTTGAGGTGTCAGGTGAATAGTCGTCAGTTTGAAAATGGCTCCAAGAGCATACAGGTCCTGATATTCAATATGAAATCCAGCCTGTGGGCTCTGTTAGGAAGGGGCATATCTATTGCTTGGACAGACTCCAGCCTCTCTGACCTTGATGTTTGTTTTCCTTGTATCCCCAGACATATACATGGCTTTCGCATCTCTTGACACACACACACACACACACACACACACACACACACACACACACACACACACACACACACACACACACACACACACACACACACACACACACACACACACACACACACACACACACACACACACACACACACACACACACACACACACACACACACACACACACACACGCACGCACACGCACGCACGCACACACGCACACACACACAGGCTAGAACATTTCCTCTCTGATGTCTTGCATCTGGCTCATCGGAAAATGCCGGGCAGATGTATAGAGCTAAACAAAAATGTGTGTGTGCATTGGAACTGTGAACCTATATGGTGTGTGAATTGTTCAGTGTGCATGTCTCCACTACCACACCTCCTCTCCCATACCTGTCAGACTGGTTCCTTGTCTTTCATTAAAGCAGCGCCCTTCTCCTTTTTCTTGACCAGGTAGGATTTTGTTATCAGACAAGAAACCAGACTCCCGTATGACAAACCTTTGCCCCGTAGTTCAAAGTGCCAGGATAATTGTTCTCTATTTATACCTTTATTGAGGCAAGCCGTCCTCTGCCAGAGAGCGATCTGGCAGGGAGTGTTTCCATGCTGGACATGCCCTATTCTCCCCAGGCTCTGGTACTGCTGTGGTCTGCCAAGTCGCAGGGCCAGATTGCCTGTAATAGGCCTGCCATTTCCCTCTCATCATCCGTCAGCACTCTGGATCCAACTGCAAGGTCCAAAGAGGACTACCACTCTCCAATTAAAGAGGTTAATTTGCCCTCGCCTATTGCCCCCCCCCAACACTCTATTGCTTGCTATGTCTTCATTAGAACTCATTTGTGCGTTCTGTGTTGCTCTTCCTTTGAATTGACGTTATTTCTCTGTTAGTTGTCTTTTGCAAACACTATTTTACAGGGAGTAGATGAGGGTGAAAGGCTATTTGCATATTATTTTCTGAACCAGCAGGGTCAATTTACAACTGCTTCATTGTATAACCTTTGCTGAGCAATACAAGCTCAAATCGACTCAATAGCATTGCTGTGGCATATTCAAATGGACTTTTCTACTGACCTGTCTCAAGAAAGGAAATGAGATTCAAAATACAGTTTGTCATTATTTTGTAAAACAAACTTATTTGGTTTTTATAGTAGTAGAGTATAAGATCCAGTATTTACCACTCACATGTGTGTAGGCTACTTGAAATCTAAAGCTGCAGCCAACTAGCTTAGCATAGCTTAGCATTACAACTCAAATTGGTGGAAACAGCTCGCCTGGTGTCCTGTAGGAAAGCGTTTTCCCCAATACCAGTTTCATTGCTAAGCCAAGCTAATTGTCCGCTGGCTCTATATTGTTACCGGACATATATGAATGAGAATGGTATCAAACTTTATACCTAACTCTTGCCATGAAAGGGATTCAATTCCTTTTAGCCTCAGAGTAAGTATGCTTTTAGTATGACCAAAGGTGTAGCACTAATAACACGCTCTGTAAAAAAACAAAGCCCCAAAAGCAAATAACTCAATGTGCTCAACAAGTTGCAAAACTCAAAGAATGTTGTGTTCATTTGACAGTGAAGAACTTGCCTGTCTACGCGAGGTATGACAAATGCTTCCACTTATATGGTGTCCTTGCTTCATTGTCATTATTCTCACACACTGGTGTCAGTCTCTTAAGCTTAAGCTGAACCCGAGAGGATGAGCAGCTTGCCAGTAGACCGGCTCCTGTGGGAGAAAGGTCCCGAGCTTACTTTCCTCATCTGTGGTCTGCCCAATTCAGACGGAGGAAGCAGAGATCTGGTTCGGACAGTCACCTCCCCTCCCCACCTCCCTATCTTTGCTATCTTTGCATAGTGCTTTGACCAACTGGCTCTTCTCAGTTCCATCTTCCTCCCCCATCCCGCTTTAGCTCTCCTCACTCATGCCATCTTATTATCTGAGAGGTCGAAGGAAAGGGGCCCCTTGCATCTCCTCCTCTTCTAGCCTTGAGCTACGGCAGCAACAGACCCTTCTCTTCCAACCCCCCCTTCTTCCCCACAGTTGATCTGAATGTATGTGGACGTACGTGGTCACGTCGCTTTGTGAACCCAAAGCCCAGGAAGGAAGCTGGCCCTAACCGCTGCCTGTACCTCTGCTTTCTGTCAGTTACCACCGCTGTCAAAGCTTCATCCCTGCATCGAGCTAATGCAGCCAGCAGGACGTTGTGGGGCCTTTTTTCGTGTTTACTTTTGGGTATCTGGGACTTTAAGAGCAGGATATTGAGTAGGCAGTTGAGATATAGCATTTATTTTTAAAGGATAATGCTGGTATGACTTGGATCATTTTGTTTGTGGCTTGTTTAATTATGGTTCGGATCCCATTAGCCTTTGGGCCACTGTATGGTCTTTTGGCGTCTAGAGCTCACATGGTAAAAACATTACTGTTACAAAGCACATTTCAACATAGAACGCAAAGTATGAACAGAAGAGTGAGAGAGTGTTCCAGAAATTTATTTTGATTATGAATTTAGATCATTATTTTAATGGCAATTCCTTTCGCGAAGATTGGATTTTTATTAAATCACATTCTGCACTGTATGCAACTGATAGATATCATCACCAAATATAGGCTCCCTCATACAATTAGTTTTACCTTTAATAAATCACTTGTACCAGCTGCGTCGTCATCTGGTGTTAAGTATAGTGGCATACTAAATGAAATTGGGGGTCACTCTTGGTAGTTTTACCGATTAACATAAGCTAATGACTTGGAAGGATGAACAGGAGGTGGAGATAAAGAGGGGAGAGAAGGAGGGAAGAAGGGGGACGTTGTCTGGCTCCCTCACCCACCATTAAGGGCTTGCCCCTGGACTGGGTGAGTGGGCCAGTTTCCCATGCACCGGCGGCACAGGCAGGCCGTCTTTGGTTACACAAAATGTCTGCTTGTATGGCCACGGACAGAGATATTATTAGTGTTATTTTGCCTCAGCTATCCGAGAGCATGGTGCTTTTAGGCCCCCTTGTGTGAGTGGCGTACAGACAGACACTTGAGTTTCTGCAGCAGATTAAATGAAATTTTAGCAGCTTTTTCTTGGTGCCTGGCCATAAAACCACACAAAGGAAGCAGCTGCCACTAATGTAATCTAGAATGGGGTGCTGCAGTGTAAAGCTGTCCACCACTCTTTTGTTTTTCCCTTCTTCCCCTCTCAGCAGCTTTTTACGCCATTCTTGACACCCTTCAACTACACCCCTTCCTCTTCAGATTATATCCATGTTCTCTCACTGCCCCTAATTCCTCTTTTCATCAGCTACCTCTCTGTGAACTGCAAAGGTGATGAAACCGGACAAGAGCAATAAAGGCCATGCGTTTTAAGAGCAAACATATCTTTTTATGTCTTTACCTATACGTCTGTGTCCAAGGTACATGAGATAGCCGTCTGGTCGCCTGCAAAATGTTCTCCTCTCAGGACCGTCTGTAGCATATCAGTTGAACATGTATGGAATGACCATATAGGATCTTTACAGTTTGACCTTGCGCAAGCCTAACAAAGTTCATTTCTGGGAATGCAACGCAAGCAGTCCGCTAGGGCCGATGCCCCAGTGACCTCTGCGTCAGTCACAGGTTGTCAGCCGCTCTCAAAATGACAGGGTGGATCTTGAGAACCTGGGTTCATGTGGGCAATGAGTGGAGCTACATTCCTCTCAGGGCTACATTGTGCAAGTGACATGAGAGAGGGAAAGCAGAAAGGGGAGAAACTGCGGTTGTGCACAAGAATGCCTTCATACTATAATAATGAAAGCCGTATGTTAATTGCATTTTCTAATCATTCCGAGTTGACATTTGCATCAGCGCAGCAAACATGTTGCACGTCTGTGACGCCTTACATTTAGACTCCACTGTAGCCTTCTGCAAATGAAGTTTTATAGTCTGTTCAAGAAGCAATGGCACAAACATCTGGCCCATAAATCTCAGGTGGTGCTGCAGAGCGTAGCCGGAGAAACCAGTTCGACCCATCCCCTGATCAGCCATTAATCCACATTTCCGCACTTCCACGCTGACTTATTTATTTACGGTTGGTTAGATGGTAAGCGTTCCAAGAGTGTAGGCATTGCATTAGGAAGTGCTGCTGTACAATTTAATGCATATGACAATAAACTACAGTACAGTACAACACATTGCTTTAGCTAGATTTCTGACCCTTTTGCGTGGCTACATGATATGCTGCATCATGCCTGTGTATTTAGCTGTTTGGAAGTACGTCTTGCCACTGCCTGTTGAGGAATGTCTGAGTTCATGGACCCTTTCGGTGCCAAAACAATAGCTTGAAGGTGGACTCAGCCTGCCATTCAACAAGTCAGTCAGTCTGTACTTATGTGTGTCCTCTCCTGCAGCTGTCTGTGAATAAATCCTTCTGTCACCAAAAGGCACACTGGCTTCCTTCACATATCCTGTCCATATCAACTCCCTCCGAAGTCTAAAAGCTCATTTTAACGTTTCTCTAAGACGTGTATGTCTAGGGAGGGAAAAGGAATGTATTGTTTTTGCTAATGGCTCCTTGACGCTTTTGTACCTGTTAGTGCCCTCCTCCCCTCTCCCATCGTTGGTCTCTATGTTCATGTCTCCTATTAGCTCCGTATGTCCTATTATTTTCCCTTCCTACAAACAACCCCCATAAAAAGTTGTTGTGGCGCGGCACATGATGCGTACTTGCAACACACATGCATTCTTGCACACTCACACTGCGACACACACACGTTTACTTAAACCTGATGACCGAATAGAAATAGCTCCCCCCCCCTTTTGCCACCCTCCTTTTCTGCACCTCTGCTCCGCCCTCTCTCTCCCTCCCCAGGGTAGGTCGCTATAGTCCTCCTTATAAACATAATGATCTATAGGAGCCCTAGACCCAGACAGATTTTTGGCATGGCTGTGCAGGTAGCATTCCAGCACGGTTAGAGATCTTAGGGCCCTAGCCTCGTTAAAAGCCTGATTTATGCTCTACAGCTGGGCACAAAGGAACCTACAGGTTGGCTTCCTTAATTAATATCACGCTCGCTACTGCTTGGACCTATGCATGTTCCTGACGCACCTCTAGGGAGAATAAGCGGAAGGGTCCACATGCTGTATTTTTAACAGGCCAGTGTCAGCGTGCACAAGATGTAACTGTAAAGACACAAGTATCTGTCAAATCATTCTTACAGTCCCGCAAATCTCAATATATCACTGATATCAATGTAGAATTTTCCGAACACAGAGGGATCTGGTTGGTAACTTTCTGGGTCCTATTGTCCACCATTTTACTTCCTCTCTTGCGTTGCTATGGCGTCTGATCAGACCACATGTCTTCAATTAGTAGGCAAGAATCTGGTACGAGGGAGCCTCTGAGATGAAGAATTGTGTGGAGCGTGGCCTGCCATTGCCCAGCGAAGGCAAATCAAATCAGGTTTTATTTATACAGCAACGATTTTTGGTCGAGCCAAAGTGCTGTACATGCAAATAATAAATAACACATTGCTACAATCGCAAACAGAAGACAATAAATTACAACAGCAAATATAAAAATCAAGCACAGGGAAATGTCGTGAGTCGTGCTCCGCTCTGACTAGAAGGCCAGGGTGAAGAAGTGAGTCTTTAGTGTTGATTTAAAAACCCCTAGGGTCTGGGCCGACCTCACATGGAGGGGCAGAGTGTTCCAGAGCCTAAGGGCCAGCTGCTGCGAAGGCTCGGTGCCCTCGGGTTTTGAGCCTGGTCTTGGGCACTATCAGCAGCAGCTGGTCAGCAGACCTTAAGGCTCTGGCTGGGGTGTAGCGATCAAGGAGTTCGGCTACATAGGCCGCTATATAGGCAAGGCATGCTCTAAGATGCCCATCCATCTTGCAAACTGTTATTGATGGTACACGTTACATGTAGGTAATAACTGGCTGCATCCAACCTGTTCGAACCCCAAACTCTTCCCCCTGGCTGGTACGGTACAGTCTTGAGAAACAATATTGTGCCCTGTCATGTACAATCCAACATTGACCCATTTGGTTTGGCAACCATTTGGTTTGGGCATTCGTCCAAAACAACATGTCATAAAAGGTGTGGCCCTGGTTGGTATCAATCCTCTAGGGCAGTTCAAGCTGTTTTATTGTCAACTCCTTGAGCACTGAAGGAAACATGTGTACGTTTTATATCTGACCACTTCCTCCCTGTGCCACGTCTTTTCCTGCTTTCATCCAAATGTCTTAAATTAGGGCAAACAGGAGGCCATTTTGCAATTTTAATCAGGGTTTGGAAAGCGTTTGGGTTGAGAAGTGGCCCGACACTGTTTTCTCCTCGATTAATTAGTAATGAATCAGGGATTATAGGGTTGCATGAATTGATGGTTGGTTGGGACTTACTGTTCGAGGCTGTGGGAACGTTGTGTCTTAGACCTTACTCATTATGACTGTGAATGTAACTTGTGATACTGCCCCAACGAACACGCTGAACTTGTGATACATTTCCCTTTTATCCAAGTCCAGACTTCAGTCCTGCGGTCACTACTTGCACAAGAATATCTCTCTTGAATTTCACTTGTCTGGTTCTAAGGAAATTGGATTTGCGAGCTACATCCGACCCTGAGATACCCCTCGATCTAAAGAGTCCGGCTATTGATGCTTCCTTAACCACTCGACCACCGTGTGCACAGTCACACACAGCAGATGGGACGCGTGTTAAACCCTCAGCCTCCACAGCTCCGGGCCTGGGACACTCCAACACACTGGCCCTCTTGTTTTTAAAGTGCCATGTCCCTCCACAATGCCTTGAGGCTCGTATGCATAACGAACTTCTATGGTTGGCCCAAGCTCACATGCCCTGGTCTTCTCACCCTGAGGTGGTAGGGCAGGGTGAAAAATAACTGCATGTTTAAAACAACCCACGAGTTCACGAGTGTCTAAATGGTGGTCCATGCTTTAGAACTCCCGGGGCTTCTGGGAGCAAGTACAGGAACAAACAACTGAGGTCAACATAAGTAGTAACTTTGTGTTTTCTAACAGCACTTCTGCTTGAGCACCAGGTCATAAAAGTGGCGCATTTTACAGGCGATCCAGGTGCAAACCCTCAAACACAGACCATCAATCCTCTCCACCTTCAGCTCCGTCCCACAGAGATTAAGATAATGATGAGTATCTTTCCCTGTTTTGCCCCCTCTCCTTTTTCCTTTCTATGTGTCTCACTTTCTCTGGAAATATTATTTACTGTGAAGGAGCACCTCAGGCAAAGGCAGGAGGAGGGGAAAAAAGACTTGTACACACTGGCCTGATAGATTTTGAGATCTGCCCGGCACTAAATGAGTGGGTGGATGAGATGAGAGGGGTATCGTTGCACAGGTGTTAAGGTAGTGCACCTTTCAGCTTCAGAAAAAAGAATATTTAGAGAAACTATTTGCCTGAGAGTATTTCAGAGGTGAAAGGAAAGGTGAGGGAGAAACGGTGTTCATGTGTGTTGGGGTAAGTGTGTATGTGTGTGTGATAAGACAGAGCCACTTGAACGTCAATCAGTGCTGTCATCAGAGCGTGTTAAGGAAATAGCGTCAATGGAAGGGACGCATGAGGGACGGAGAGCAGGAGGGACGGGCTGAAGTGTTTACCCAGTCCAGTGTGTGTGGGGGGTCAGATACTCTGACTGCAGGTCTGTGCCTGTAGATCAGGCAAAGCCTGAGGTTGTTCAACCTCCTTTACATGTGGCTGTATTAACCCCTTCATTTTTATTTTCCTCTACATATTGTTTCATCCCTACGTTTGAACACATTATATGCGTGTATGGCAATATAGATGGATAAGGCTAGAGTTTTGCCAGCTTGCTAGTAATTTCAAATGTAGTAAGTCCACTATATACAGTATGGGGCTAAACATACGGCGGGTGCACAAAACAACCAAAAAACAACTTCATATTGTCTTAACTTTACAAACAAAAATAAACAGTAATTATTTTGAGAAACACAGAATTTTCGTTACAGTGCGTTACTGAGTTTTGGTTTTAGCAGTAATGCTTTTAAAAGAGGTTCGGTTTTAGTAGTGGCTAGATAGTAAGACTCTGGTTCATTAAAGTATGCGAAAATACTTAACTCACCATGTCTAGAATTAGCAAGCGGGGAAGTGCAACTGTTGGCGACATGGCTTTGGCTGTGAGGTATCTAAGTGGGTCCGCGTTCGTAAAACAAGAAGGAAACTATTTTCTTTTATGACGTATGATGGCAGTGATTTAAAGATGAAATTAACATATAGACTTAGAAATCTGATAGTCTAGTTTTTCTTTATAATATCCTTTACATTGTTTCTATGCTACAATCAAGTTATGGGGTCATCTTTGAGTTCTTTGTGGGATATAATGATTGTACTGTTACGTGTCTGACAGTTTGATTTGTATCTGAATTGCCAGTGCCCTTCGCCTCAACATACAGTATGTTGTAGTTGTTTGTGACAATGTAACTGCGACTGACATGTTGGCTCCTCAGGATTTCTGTTAGTGCCTCGAGTTGCTCGCAATATTCACCAGTAAAGCTGTTGATCATCAGAGCTGTATAATGTGACTGTAATGTCTGCACATCAGATCTTCATAGTCCTTCTCCATGCGATGTTACTGCTGTTCTGTCCAGCTCCCTGCATGTCTGTGAAGAATGAAGAGAGGGAAAGCAGGAGAGGTCAGATACGGGGCCCTGTATGCTCCGGTGAAGCTGAATCGCGTCCTGGCAAATGGTATGCAGGCTCATAACGCGCTCCACTCGTCCAATAGGCGCGGACGAAACAGTTTTGACAGTGTCGAATGCCCTGCCCCGGGGGCCTTATCATCCTCCGCTGCCTGCCTGCCTGCCTCCCTCCCCTGTTTCTGCTCTCCTGATGCTATCTATCTGGAGATTTATGCAGAAATGTGCAGCTCGTCGACCTCCCTGGTCCCCCTCCATCCTTTCTGCAGGGACGCCAGGCTGTCATAAGCTGAGTATGCAGAGATAGTGAAGCTCAGGCAGCTGGCCTCATGTCTTACGGAGGCTTTCTTGTCTGTACACTTCAAACAGGGATGATGCTTGTAAGGAAAGACAGCGGAGGCTCTCATCTGAATGCTGCGGCCTGCATTTTGAAAAAAAAAGGCGAAGATGTTGTCTCCCTCTTATTCTGTTTTATGTAGAGCTGAAGCGATCACACAATCAACAAAATATTAATCGGAAACTGTTTGGATCATTGTTTCAAGTTATGTTTTATTGAAAACTATAAGAATTGTGTTTTTAGGATCTTTCTGCTTTTCTCTTATAATATTAAACCGATTATCTCTGGGTTTTAGACACAC
Source organism: Pseudochaenichthys georgianus (assembly GCF_902827115.2). Lineage (NCBI taxonomy): Eukaryota > Metazoa > Chordata > Actinopteri > Perciformes > Channichthyidae > Pseudochaenichthys > Pseudochaenichthys georgianus. The sequence goes on along the minus strand of NC_047503.1, from coordinate 16,217,315 downwards.
AAGATATTTAAAGAAAACACCTTTCAGGAACGGATATATTTCATATCTGACCTATTGTTGACAGTTTAATCAATTAATTGAGAACGTTGTGAATAGATTTCTAATGAAAATAACTGATATTTTCAGCCCTAGTTGTATTCTGTTAAGTTCCCTATTAGCATATTTTTCTCTTTCCTCCTCCCCTCATGCTGCATTTTATTAAGAATTGAGACTTATCTTTGCTTTGACAGAACACTTTTCACATTTCCCCTCTGAAGTGCTCAGAGACTCCTCGCCCATCTGGGATATTGCCCGACTCCAAAAATACACCTGCTTGATTAAGTCTTCTTATGTACCTGGATATGTGTGCTTAAACTGACACTTGGCAGTTTGCAGTTTTCTTTGATTCCACTCCTTTATTTAATACCAACTCCATTGAGCGTTGGCTTTTTGTTGACGGCTGTTTGATCCTGCGAAGCGGATCCCAACTCAATAAATAATCTCCGCGGATGCTTACATAAGCGATGGTCCATTTAATTAGACTGGTTAAGCTTAGAAGCCCAGAGGTCTTTTCACTGTACCATTAGAGCTAGGATGAGAAACAGCAGCGTGCGGCCTCCCACCGTCGCTGGTAAGCAGAGAGCAAATAATGATCTGCATCAGAGACGCGGCCGGCCCGGGGTATTACAAGGTCTGCCGGACCGAGCCGCACCCAAGCACGAAGCCACCCAGCTGGGCTTAGCCGGAACAGATAGATGGAGGGAAAGCAAGACGTGGAATGGACGGATAGATTGGGTGGGTGGATGGTCAGTTCAAACGCAGTTCAACCGAGAAAAGATGAAAGGGAGTAGGGTTACGGAGGGAAACAGACAGCGCCGAGCGATGCTAATTTTGAAATGATTGTAGCAAGTGTGTTACATACTAATGTCCACGCACACATGAGCGCATCCAGACATGGACACAGTCATGTGGTCGTACGCGCAACCAATGCGCCTGCTTACCCATGAGGGACCCACGCATGCAACACTCCCCAGCTCACGTACAGACACACACATTTGTCTTATTTGTATGGTGCATGCATTCATAGGCCCCTGTGTGGATGCCATCTGTCCATACTAGTTCCTTCAGTGGCTCATAGTGACGCCTCAGTTCCACTGTTGCTCTTATCAACTTTCAGGAGAAGGGGAAAGGAAAGGTAAGAAGTGTGAAAGTCTGATTGGAGACAAAGTCACAGCCAGCAGATTACTTTATACTGGGCACAAGCCCTCAAAGACCACCATGCATCTTTATCTGGAGATCTACACCTCCACTCCGCACTTGTTCATGCCAGCTAGACTTTTCTTCTCCCCAGCTACCTCTCTCTTTCCCCGCCTTTTGCTCTCATAGCTCTCCATTCTTATATTTTCCTCCATCCATGTATGTAGTGGTTAGTGGTCAGCTTCTTAGCAATTGTGTAACGTGTGACTCCAAACACCAGCTATGTTGCAGCCAGGCCCCGAGTCCACATCAGACTTGTACAAAGTTTTGGGATTCAGGCCTGTTCTATTCCATGGCTGGCTTTCTGTGTAGTAAACCGTATTTCCGGCTTTGTCTCAGGAACAAGTGTTGGTCAAACAGGCCTTTTGTCTGTGGCCAGTGGCTGAGAGAACCACAACCAGTCTGGCCGGGGACAAAGAAGCAAGTGTATGAGCCGCGGTGTGTGTGCTGTGGCAGGGAAACATAGACAAACACAGAGAGGTAGAGGAGTAAGGAGGAAGGTCAAAGCCAGCCAGCTGCTCTATCAGGTACTTCCACAAAGACAAACATGTGCACAGATTGATATAACATCAACCAATTGTAATGAAATAAAGCTGCTCTAACACTCTGAAATCCCTGAAAAGCGATTTTAATTTAACAATTATTTTCCATTCAGACCTTTAAGTCAGGTGAAAGTCATGACTGAATTAAGAACAGCCCTAATGGGGGCCTCGGCGCATCTACTAATTCCCCACCTTCTTCCTCAACCTGTCTTCTCCTGCTCCCCCCTCACCCCTGTCCAATCCCTGACTGTGAATACCCTAATGACATAAACAGAGTAGTAATCACATTAACGCTAGTTACGGCTTAGGCACTCTTAAGAGGCACTGTATTGACAATCCTCTGTCTTCCCAAGGCACTCACTCCAACACCTATAAACACTTATGAATATTGGCAAAGACCCGCTATTAGCATAATCACTTTTCAGGTGTGTGTAAGTGCTCCAGAGGCCCAGGCGACTGATAGCTTTGGGAAATGGCGGTTGACATGCTGTGTCCCCCATGTCTCCGTCTCTCTATGCCTTCCCCTTTCCTCCTTCTCCTTTTGGAAGGGCCTTTGAGCTAATCCTGTTAGCTCGTTCCTCCATTAGCTAAATGATCAATATCAGTGAGAGCTGCGTGGTCACACCAGGCAGGACGGCCTGGGCCCGCTATCAGGCATGGTCAAGGACAAAACAAAAAATAGGGGTCAAGGAAAAGTTTGCTAGCTTCTTGGATATATGTCTGGAAATGTTGAGGTAGTTGAAAGCTATATGCGTGGCAGAGTCCTGCACGGGTCTGATTTTCAAGACCCGCTCTCGCCCCGCACCTGCGACGTGTAATACCGAACCCGCCCCGCTACCCGCACTATTGCCAATTAGTTCCGCAACCCGACCCGAACCCGCATATATATGAGCAGTGAAAACGTGCAATTATTAACACACGCAGTTGCATATTTGTCTCAAAAAGCGTGGGATGTTGTTTATTTTCTCCATCTAGGAACCAAAAGCCTCCCAGACGTTGGGTTTCGCTCTTGAGGAAGTGTTATTGAAAATGCTGTATTCTCCGTAGAGAGCTTCACCTCAGCCATTTTGAATATGGCGTGCACAGCAGCAGATTGATGCGCTGCAGAGGTTATGATTATGCGCGGTCCCGCGGGGGAGAGGTCTGAGGATTTTAAACATTAAACAAAATTATTATTATTATAATATATTTATTTTTGCAACACCCGCGACCCGACCCGCATCATCTTTGTTTTACCCAGAACCGAACCTGGAAAAAAGTGTTTGAAAAAATACCACCCGCGAATCACCTTTTTCGCGGGTCACCCATCGGGTACCCACGGCTACCCGACCCGATGCAGGACTCTGATGCGTGGTGGGTTTGATTTAGTATTGGCCGATACAAATCCTCCAACTGGCCACTGTAAGCCTAACGACTGACTGAGAGAAACAAACAAAACCAAAACTCACTAACGCACTGTTCCGGAACATTGCAAATTCTGTATTTGTCAAAATAAAACCCTATTCAACCAAGTTAGAAGAAATAATGTTCCATGTATACACACTGTTTTCCATCCTACTTTTATCTACTATGACAAACACTCACAACCGGTGATGTCAGCCAATCGCCAATAGCCTAAATATTTATCAAATCATCCAACTAAAGTTTGATTGAGAGATTAAAAGAGGAGGAGACAGTTGATGACCATGCCTTAACGCATTGTTAACCTGCCAACGCGGGGTCAAGGTCATGATTGTCTTGGCGTCTGTTGTTTTGTTTGTTTGTGTTTAGGCTGAGGGGACAAGAGGGGGAAGGGGGTGTGTGTGGTGATTGAGAGAATGCGTGTGAGGCTGGTGTTGGGGAGGGGGTTGGGTGACTAACAATAGAGCAATCTGCATGAGCAAAGTGTACATGATGCCTGTGCCTCCTGGATTGCATGTGTGCATTGCTTTGTCTGGTCAACACTGCTGTCTGGGCCGGCGGTGTGAATATTTTGTCAGCAGCTAGAAGCGACCATGTCTGCTGTTTAGGGCACAATAACTTCCCCCCTGCCCTTGCGTAAGCAGCCTTGTTCTTTTTGCATGAGCCCTGGATCATATTCTCCTCCTAAGGGCAGGGCACAGTGTCCGTATACACCATAATAGCCTCCGACTGCTTTGTGTCGCAATGTGTTGAAATGTCTTTGAAGGAGTTGCTAAACCCCCTTTCTCTTCCTTTGGCTGTTCTACATCTCTCCTCTGTGCTCTACCTCTTTTAGTTCTTTATATTTCTCTTTTTCGTGATTATCGCTCTTCCACTTTTTCTGCTCTTGATCCTCCTGGCCTCTCTCATTTCTCCTGTATGCTTTCTGCCTTCTCTCCCCCAAAGTCCCCTCTTTCAGCCCCTGCCATGAAATGGCAGCTAAGGGGTTGTCAGTGTGGTTTCTCCTCTCTGCTGATCCTATTTCAAAGGGACCTGGAGATCCAGCATTAGCCCCAGCTCTCCTGCTCTCCAGCCCTAACTCTCCACAGACTTAGAGTTAATGGAAGGAGAGAAACAGACGGAGAGAGTGAGAGGGAGCTCTCCTTTTATTCCATTAGAGGACAGACTCGTTTATAAGATCATCCTTCTTCCCTCGCACAGTTCTCTGCTCTTCTTACGAGCAAAGAAAGAAAACCCTTTAAGGCCGTCAAAGGCCCTGTCAGAATGTCTTTTCTCCTTTTGAATAACTGTCCTTCGATTGCTTTGAGGACAGCTATCAAGGACAGCTATCAAGGACAGTTGTGGGCTTATTTAGATATCCTTTCTGCCGTTGTTGTGAATCTGGGCAAGCATTGGTCCGGTCGGTTGATGCCAATCAATGTGTCCACTGTTTGGATGGTAATAACAATTATTGTCAATGCTTGTGGCATGAGCGCGGTTTGTCAAATGTTCATAAATGGGCTTGTGATTGCAGAGCACAAGACATGCTGTTCTTGATATACATAAGACAATAAATTGACGACTGGCTTTGAAGTGCTGTTCTGTGCCCTTCAGAAATGCGGTGGGTTGTCATTAGGAATGTTCCCTTCACGCCACACTTCTCTCCCTACTTTGCTACCTTCCTTTTTCCCTCCTTCCTTCACTTCCACGTTCCCTCAGTGCTTTATTTCCTCTGACGGACGTGGCTGTGTCTCGGAGGAGAAGACGACATTCTAGCAATCCCCCCTCCCCCAAACCCATCTCCTCCGCTTGCCCTTCACAATAACACAAAAATTCATCTATTTTCCCCCTCATGCATATGCACTCTCTGCTCACACATTAAGACAGGGTTGGGGAAGTGTGTATAGGCAGCAAATCAAAGCAAAGTGAACAGGCGAGGCCAGGTTATTGCAGCCGTTTTACGAGTGATATGGGGCTTTCTATTTAAAGCCATAAAACACACACATAATCAGGAAACATACATATAGCCAAAGCCAATGTAATGGGCACATTTTATTTGTGCTTATGAGAGAGGGAGCAAAAGCGTGTACGGACAAATGGCTTTTTTATGATGGAAAAATTCCACAGTGGGTCAAAGCCCCTTGCAGGTGGCAGCAATTAACTGTAATTTTTGCAGATTGTAATGATCCATAATTTACCAGTATGCCCCCCTTCCAACTCTTTTCAGTCAAGAGAAAAAGGTTTGCGTGGAGGTTTGATTGGGTGCACATTTTATGCCGTGTTCTGGTCTTTAAGTGAGATTGTTCGGAGGGGGCCACGGTGGCCGTGGACACACGAGATAGAAAGGAAAACCACAAAACACAGCAATCTGTTCCATCCACAACCACACTTTATTCTCTCTGCGACTGTCTTCTCTTTCTGCCCCTTCACCCCTTTGTCTCTCAGCCACAGCAGGCTTAAAACATGCAAGACCGTCCATCCACCATCTTAGGGATTGTCATAGTCGCAATCATACAACACACACACACACACACACACACACACACACACACACACACACACACACACACACACACACACACACACACACACACACACACACACACACACACACACACACACACACACACACACACACACACACACACACACACACACACACACACACACACACACACACACACACACACACACACACACACACACACACACACACACACACACAGGTAGCATATTTTCTCCTCTGCCTTGTTCTCTATCTAGATCACAGTATGGCCATGGTTTTGGGTTCAGTGTCTGCAAATGACTTCAGAAAAATGCCCTCGAGTAAGAATAGAAAAAGAGAAAAAGGATAAGAAAGCCAAAAGATGAAAGAGGGAGCACATTTGCAAGTGGCGGATGCTTCTTATTTTGCATATCTCTCACTTCTGCTTTCCCCTTCTTCTCCTTTTCTATTCACCTGAGAGGATTTAAATAAATCCATAAAGCATGAAATATCAGAAATAGAAAAGTAATGCATGAAATGCATTTTCATAGGAGCCTCCCACCCACACACAAACACTCATACACAATTTCCCCCTTTGCTTCATCTCGCTGTGAATGTGTTTTTTGTGATAAACGTTGTTACAATTTATGAACATGTGACCTCTTATTTGTATTCAGCATTAATATGCAGCATCAGATACATGTCCCACTTTATCCTTGCTAATTCTGTAAACATGGCATTGGAGGGGAGATGAGTGTGTTTAACGAGATTAGGCGTGCATTGTCAGGCAAATCTCCGGTCAGTGTGCAAGTGCTATTGAAAGTCAATTATTGTTTGAAATATTCCAATGCCTTTTCAACTGTGTAAATGGTGTATTTGCTGCCTGAGATATCCTTCATTATTGTTTTATCCATTCCCTTGAAGTAAATGCTGGTAAATTATTTTTCTAAAATACATATTTAATCCATCACTTATGTTTTCGCTGAGGAATTCAGATACAGGTTAATACGCGTTAAGTTGTGTGTTAAGATTCAATCTTGCTTAATAATCACAAATGTAAGAAGGGACATTTATTTCTCTAGGTGAACACAATTATTTTCATTCACATTTTCAGTCACACTCTGTTTATGATGATCATATTTAACATTTTGTTTTGAAACTTGAAACCTCACAAGTGTGTATTATGAATCTTTTTGAATAATGTAATATAATCAATAAGCACATTTTTATATTTTAACAGCTCAATTAAATGTTTTCTCTCTGTGTCCTTTTCCTAACAGATAAAGATGAGCCCAGAAGCTACACCTGCACCAGCTGTAAGCAGCCCTTCACCAGTGCCTGGTTCCTTCTCCAGCATGCCCAGAACACCCACGGCTTCCGCATCTATCTCGAGAGCAAACCTGGCAGCCCCCTGACTCCCCGTGTGGCTGCAGCTCCTGGGATGGGGGGTGACTGCGCCTCCTCCCAGCCTCCCCACCATGCCGTCCACTTGGCAGAAGGAAGTCCCTACAGCCTCCTGAGGATGCCCGGCTCTGGCTCTGGGCGGGAATCGGCGACCACACCTCGCGAGGGCCGTTACCCCAGAACCCCTCCACTGTTCAGCCCTCCGCCACGCCACCACCTCAGCCCTGATGACCTGGCGCTGGCAACCCACCACCCCAGCGCCTTTGACAGGGTGATGAGGCTCAACTCTGTGCCACAAGAAGCCCCTCCGATGGACTTCTCTAGACGTCTACGTGAGCTTGCTGGGAACGCCAACGGGGCCTCTCCGCCTCTCTCCCCTAACCGGCCCAGCCCTATGCAACGGCTGCTGCAGCCATTCCAGCCAGGTTCAAAACCTCCATTTTCAGCAACGCCTCCTCTTTCAACCTCTCAGTCACCTTCTTGCTTACGCTCCACCCCCAATCCCGTATCCAACGCAGCCCAACCAGGCACCCCTCTCAAGGCCAAGTCTTGCGAGTTCTGCGGGAAGACCTTCAAGTTCCAGAGCAACCTTATAGTCCACCGGCGAAGCCACACGGGGGAAAAGCCATTCAAGTGTCACCTCTGTAACCACGCCTGCACCCAGGCCAGCAAACTGAAACGACACATGAAGACTCACTGTCAGAGCAAGTCTTCGGCGCTCAATGCTAAATCAGAAGACGGCCTCTCGACCGCGAGCTCCCCAGAACCTGGCACCAGCGATCTGATCGGCAGCGCCACCGATGCTCTCAAGTCAGTTGTGGCCAAGTTCAAGAGTGAGAGCAATGGCCTCATGAAGGAAAATGGAGAAGAAGAGGAGGAAGAGGAGGAGGAAGAGGAGGAAGAGGAGGAGGAAGAGGAAGAAGAAGAAGAGGAGGAAGGGGAGGAAGAAGAAGAGGAGGAAGGGGAGGAGGAGATGGAGACGAAGCCTGGAGTGGAAGTAGAAGATGACAGGAATGACTATCGTTTCAGTCTGCGCCTGGAAGGGGCTCGCCACCACAAGAACAGTGACGCGCTGCACCCACGCCGCCGGAGCCTGTCCCGGGAGCCCGGGGACGAGGACTCGGCCCTGGATTCAGACGTTGTTGGAACCACCACCATCAATGGTCTTGGCCCTTTATCCTCTGACAGCCTGTCCAGAAAATTGCTCAGTGGTAGGGTCAGTCCAGGTTCCCTCAGTCCCCTGTCCAAGCGCATCAAGGTGGAAAAGGACCTTGACCCCCAAACGCCCACTATCCCAAACACGGAGAACGTCTACTCCCAGTGGCTTGCTGGCTATGCTGCCTCACGACAACTCAAGGACCCCTTCACCAACTTCACTGGCGGAGACTCCAGACAATCGCCATTCGCCTCTTCATCAGAGCACTCTTCAGAAAACGGCAGCTTGCGCTTCTCCACTCCGCCGGGTGAGATGGACGGGGAGCGGTCCGCCTCAGTGCGAAGCGGTACCGGCAGCGGGGCCAGCACTCCCCACGGCGGGAGTGGGAATTGCAGGCCGAGCTCCAAGGACAGCCGCCGCAGTGACACCTGCGAGTACTGCGGCAAAGTATTCAAGAACTGCAGCAATTTGACAGTACACCGACGCAGCCACACTGGAGAGCGGCCATACAAGTGTGAGCTGTGCAGCTATGCGTGCGCCCAGAGCTCAAAGCTAACCCGCCACATGAAGACCCACGGACAGATGGGCAAGGACGTGTTCAAATGTGAAATCTGCCACATGCCTTTCAGTGTATACAGCACTCTGGAGAAACACATGAAGAAGTGGCACAACGACCGCCCTCTGTCTAGTGACATTAAGACTGAGTAGGCAGAAAGCAGCATGCTGGCAGCTCTCTCTCAGTTCCCCTGGCTAAAAAAGCGACCCTGGCTAACTAGCCAATAAGTGAGGGGAAGGACATCAGGGTTAGACAGCAGTACACGGTACAGCCCTGTTTTTACCCCGACTGGAAAACGCTGAATGCATGATCCATCATTTGGGGCAATCCTATTGCATCAAACGCAAAACTTTTTGAGCCTTTCTATTGTGCAATAATTTACACGTTTTGTATTTTTTGTAACTGGACAGCATGCTCTGTGTGTTTTGGCTACTTAGAGAGAATTGTCCTCGGCTGGTGGGTTTGGTTGTACATGTGTTGCTGTTGATATTTTTGATTTGTTCAAGGTAAAAAAAAGTTAGTTATGAGAACCCATGCTGCATACAGTACATACTGTTTTACATATCATGTACAGTTTTGTGTTCTTACATAGTGAACAGTGTCATATTATCAAAACATCACGACAAGCAGGGTCACACTTAAAACGGATCTTTCTGAAAGATTTTCCATGCAAGATTGAGATAAGAGATATATATATATAAATATATATGAAATTTGGGCTGCCTATCAAATGCTAGGCACGAGCGCCGTTAAATACTTCTTTGAAAAACAGCAATGAAATTAACAATATGGTGTGAAACAAAGAGTGCCTTGGATATTTTACCTGCATTAGTTAATCCTCCTTTTTGCTATAAGCTCGGAGTTTCAGCTATAGAAGATTACAGGACATTTTTGTGCACATGTGGAATAAGCAGGTCCTTGCATCAAGCACCTGCACAACCCTGTCATCTTGTGACTATGCAGAGCATAAGGAACCAGCTGAAACAAAAAACGTAAAAAAACAAAAAAACATTATGTGTACCTCTGGTAAATCATTTCTCTGCCTGACTCATGTATATTGTTATGCTCCAGATTATGATTCTGTTTACTGGCATGTTACATGCTAAAAAAGGAGTAGGTGTGTAGAGTTCGGTGTAGGTGTTTTATGTTTTCCGGTACATGTGTACCATACTGAGAGGGTAGTCTGACGAGTTGTTTTAACCAACGTAAAGCTCTTAATTTTCCAGAGTGTTTATTTTCTTTGAAAATTAAAAGGTTGCAGGGTTTTTTTTTGTAAGTAGCACAGAGTTTTGTTCCTTCGGTGTCAGCCAGGCAGCAGTGTAGCCAGCAGCCACTGTGGAGACCACAAAGTGGGTTTTAGTTGTACGCCAGACAGATTTGGGGTGAGGGTGGGGGTGAGGGTTTGGGTGGGTGTCATAGGGTAAGGGTAGCGGGATGGGTGAGTGGTTTGACCAGGTGTCTCTACAATTCAAATGTTTATGTCCTTATAGCGCTTATCCTCTTTACTGCATTAGATCTTTGAAACATTTTTTTTTATTTGGAAACGATCTTAAATGGAAGCCAATCTAAAGTCAAGAATCAGAATTTAGTAAAAAACAAAACAACAAATTATCCCTTCCACACACATTTTTAAGAGTCAAATTTCCACGTTTTCTGTTCTTTTCAGTTAACATTATCTAAACCTCATTGTGGTTTGTTTTTATTTCCATCACTTTTCATTGTTCATGATATAGCACTTGTCACTCTGCCTTGGATTCTGTATCTGTCTCTCTAATCGGGGGTACAGTCGGTTGAGTATAAAACGAGGACCAGATTTCAGACCTGGGACTATCTACGTGCACTGTTCAATTTTCCCAGTTTACAGTCGGACGCTCAAGGGAAAACTTGCTCTTATGCTGACAGATTAGTGTGGTGTCATTGCTTTGCATTAAAAAAAGAAAAAAAGAGTTGAACTAGAAACTGTTGCCAGCCATGTCTCCTCCCGAGAACTGAACATCAGTTTGGCTCTTGAGGAGTATCAATGCAGGAACCGCCATAGAAATATCCTGCTTCATACCATAAATATGAAATATACTGCTCAGTACAGAAAGATAACAATTCTACAAATTGGATTTTAAAAGCTAAGTAAATTGTGTTGTTGAGTCTTTTAAAGTAACAATTCAATATCTTTAGGGGAGAAACCTTATTTCAATTTTGTTTAATTTTTATTTTTTTGGTTGTTGTTTCTCTTTTCTGTCTCGGTAACATCCGAGACTTGATCACTATGTAATGAATTGTAATGAACATGTCTCTCATCTTTTTTGCCTTTACTATACACAATTCTTCAGGTTGAACAAAAATTGCATTGGGTAGAGATTTATGATATATAAATATATAGAGAGAACTTAAAACACATAGGAAATGCACACTCATGTAAGTTCCTATGTTCAAAACACATTTATGGTCTACTTTTTTCCTGTATTTAGAATGGTATTTGAAATTAATGTTCACTTAGCGTAGGCACTTATAGTATTTATGTTGGAGCCTGTATTTTTAACTGTTTTGCCTGTACTCTTTAAAGGTTTCAATGTACCCTTTTTTTCTGTAGTGAAAAAAATCCCAACAAGCTGCCACCGTATATTTTCTTAATTTGGCAGGATAATATAGTGTGAATAATTTGTATGCTTGAAAATAAGTATGTTTTTGAAAAATAAAATGTTGTGGAGTTCCCCAAGGGGTGAGAGGTCATGTAATGGCCTTTTCAGGCAGTCCCGCTGGAGTGACCACAATGAGGTAAAAACAGGTGGTTGTACATATCTTTTTAGTTTGTTTTATATATTTTTCTCTCCTGCCATTTTATATGCAGTAATTCAAGCTATTGTTGGGTTTTCTCGGTAGCCAACTTTTTACTGTCCTTTAAACATGTACCACCTGATAACATTCCAGCTGTTTTTGAAAAAAGACCTTTTGTCATATGCAATCAATCTATAAAGCATTTTTGTTTTTTTGCCACAGTTCTTAATGTTATTTTGAAATAGTTTTTCATTGCCACAAGATCCATGGTGCTTTATAATTTAAATATGGTACATCTGATATGCAAGGCATATTCTAAATAAATCATAGAAAGAAAAAGTTTGGTACATGTTATCATTGCTGATGGTATTGAGGTACATTTGTGTTTTCAGCCTGATTTCATCCTGTGTTCTGTATTTACTCACAAGCTATTTGCTCTGAACTGAACTTGAAGTTGACCTTTGACATTGGTCGACATTATTTATTATGACTATACACACACGTTGCTCTGTTCAGAACGGAGTCACTGCAAAACAAATCAGTTCATTTTTCTCCCTCCTGATGTAATTATGAAGGTTTAGTTTCTGTCTGATGACCAAAAGTCATTGACCAACATTCATGAGTTCTTGCTGGACTTGCAGATTTTTTTTTTCAGTTACGGAGATGCCACTCTATTTTAAGGCTATTGTCTGCATTATTCTCTTCACTCAGCCATTTTGTCTTGAAAAAAATAAAAAGTATTACATACATATCTGAATTTGGTGCTTTTGATTTTTTTGTTGCGGTCTGCATGCTCAATGTCTGACTTAACAAACACTATACATTTTTCACAACCACTAGAACAAACAAACACACCAACTATTTAATTGAGTTTGTTATAAAGTGGGTTATTTAAAGTAGCTAGAACATATACATATATAGCATATATATATATATATATAGCAACAGAACATATATTTGCCACCTGAAAATGTTTAGCTTAAGTGTATTCTCTATTAAGAATAAGTTCAGCACTTTGTGTTTCTGGCAGCTAGCGCTTTCTAACGGTGAAATTAAGCCCTGATATTAAACTATGCTCGTGCCAAAGCTAGGGTATCGTTAGGGGTTAGCCAGATTCAATTGTAAAAGAGCAGTATTTTTTAACACATATTTGGATACTTAAGTCAAACAAACTAAGTTGCTGATCAAGGACACTGTAGATCTGCCACTCCCTTGTTCTAAGAGGTACAATTCTAATTTGTCTGGTGACTTTGGTGCAAGGAACCGCCTACAGTTCTGAAAATGCTGTGGAAATATTAAAAAAATATTGTACACTTAAACTAAACCCTTTTTGAGTTGCTTAAATAAAATAAAAATGGCTAACCTCCTTCAGAGCAATACATTGCTTTGCTTCCATGCTGGTCACCCGTATCTACTGTAGACTATGGATAATGACCTTACACAACCAAAACTGTCCCTGTGAGTATGTTTGTAAGCATTTGTTTTTGGATGTTTTGTACCCAGGTGTGTTTGCATGGCTCAGCTTATATCACCCGTCATAGAGGTTGGAAGTTCACATCCATATCTCCGGTCTGTGGCCTTGTCAGGTCAGCGAGGCGTCTGCGTTATATCTCCAGCAACCCTCCCATCTCCTCTTATAACCCCCCCACTCCTCCCATTTCCTATTTTCCCTTTAACACGCCACTCTGTTTTCTTCCTTCATGTTTTTTTCATTATGTTGTATCTAACTTTATATATCCTCCTATGTCCCAATCTCTCTTTTTTTAATCTTTCTACCTCTCCCTTCCCTGTTTCCTCCTCTCCCCGCTGAAGCACTGGAGGGCAACGTGACAGACTAATCGCTCTCCTTGTCCGAGCCCGGCGCTGTTTGCCTAGCAGGGCCAGATTAAAGTTCACAGATAGAGAGAGGTTCCTGCTTGGGCCAGGTGTTGACAGTTAAGATAAAGCAGAGTCGCAAGGAAGTGGGGGGGTGGTTAGGTGGGTGTTGGGAGTGGAGAATTGTTAGCCTGTGTGTGTTCTTGCGAATACACACATTTATAATGTTCAGGGTGGGTACCCCCTCCCCTTTGTGATCCCCCAAGTTCAATGTCAAGAGAGCAACAATGCCCTGGCCCACAAATCCCAGCACCATACACCCCATGCATAGCAGACATACTTTTCCCATAGCAGACTCTTGGCATGCCTACTAGCCCCTGCCCCCTCCTCCTCTTCCTCCTTGTGTAGACATATGTCCTTAACTCGTAAAGGCAACAGACGCAGCTCTCTAGCCGAAAGGGGAGTGTTCAAAATGTTTGCCATGCAGGGAATAATGCTTTCAGTCCTGATTGTAATAATATCCATCAAACTTGTTTTTCATTTGTAAAGCAAGTTGGAGAAAATTAAAAAATGTATTTCTGTTACTCTCATTTCCAAGTCTTAGGGGGATACACTGGCTCTCTGTTGAAGGCCAAGGATTTATTAGTTCATTATGCTAATCAAAACTAGTTCACAAACACTCTTGAAAAGATAACGATTCCCCACCCCCGCTCGGCGCCTTTCGCTCTTCTTCCACCAACTTCACCTCTCTCTCTGTCCTGACTTGCCTGTGTGTTTAAAAGCAGGGGGTAGGCCTCCCAGGCATAGCTGGGGAAATCCTGTCCAGAGAGAGTCGGCACGTTGGATCGACTCTAATGCTCCTAATGTGCCACTTCTCCCTGTCCACTCCTCTCTCCTATCCCTCTGCCTTCTTCCGTCTCCAACCCGCATCAACTGTCAGTACACCATCCCTCTTTATCTCTCCTCTCCTTTCTTTTCTTTATTCCATCTTTTATACACACTCCATTTCTTTTTCCATTCCTCTTCTTCTAGGTATTGCATCTGTTTCGGGTTCATTTTTTCCTTGGGCCCGAGCCCGAGTGTCAGAGAGTAGAGGAAGGCTGAAGAGCAGAGATGGAGAGGCCGACTGCAGCTGTGCTGTGCTGCAGTGAAGAGGGGGCCTCGCCCGGGCTCCTTGGAACAATATAAGAGCACTAATCACCCAGGACAGCTGACACCCAGTGCCTCACACATATACACACAGTGTGCTTCACACACACACACACACACACACACACACACACACACACACACACACACACACACACACACACACACCACACACACACACACACACACACACACACACACACACACACACACACACACACACAAACACGCACGCACGCACACGCACAAAGATCTGAGGACAGCCAGTATAGGGTTTGAAGGAGAGGAGCTCTGCCCAGACAAGACTCACAGGTCTGGCTCGGCTAGAAAACAAAGTCTGTGTTTTGTCTATGGGCAGCAACGCTTGGGGGCTGAAAGTACTTTCTCACAAACATGCACATACGCCCATAGAATGTGCCTATGCATGCACACACTTACTGTACAACAGACACGCATGCATGCACATATGAAAAGTTAAAAGGCATTTAAGTGCACACACAGGGGAAGTTTCCCTGTGTGTGCAGACACAGAATCAAACGCACATGCTGATGCTGGAACACAAACCACATAATGGATCGGGTGCATGCACGCTCACATACACACACACACATAGACACTCACACGTGCGTACACAAAAGTGTCTTCGGGAATGTGACCTTTTCCCAAAAGCCTCCCTTTCCTGCCCCGGCTCCCCTCCCCCTCTGGCTGTGTGAAGACTGAAGGGGTCAAGGGTCAGGTTTTGGGGGGCTGGAGATTAGGTTTCACATGACTGAGCACCTTTGTTGGGGCAGGCCGGCAGAAAGGAAACGTCCAGGAGGGTAGCTGTGTCTGTCTGAGGAGAGATCGAGGCAGAGAGGGGGGGAAGGGTTAAAAAAAAAAAAGGGACAGAGGAATGGATGAAGTTGAAGTTTGGTCAGGCTGAAGTTGAAGTGCAAGAGCGAGGGGGAAGTGCACGAGAATCACAAGGGAGAGGATAAGGGACAAGGACGCAGAGTGAGTAAATGTGAGGACATAAAAGGGAATAAACCTCACCCACATTCCTCACCCTACAGCCCTGCTTGGCTTTTCTCTGTACACCTCTCTTAACTTCTCTCTCTCTGGCCATGTGGCTTCTGTGTCGGGCTGCGGCCAGCCAGTGTCCTCAGTGCCTGCTGGCTGCGCTGATCTCCCCCATGACCACACAGCGAGAAGAAAGCCCCAGCCAAAATAGTAAACTGGATCACAGCAGATTCCCCCTTCCTCCCCCCACCCTCCACCTCCTTCGCCTTCACAACATCTGAGTAGTAGTCTGCCCGGGAGACAATATGTGCTGAAACTGGCAGTGGAAATCTTGGCAGGGACCCGGATTACCTCGCTTGTGAAGTATTGCTTTAAATGTCTGTGTGTGTGTGTGATTTTTCCCCTTATTTTTCCTACTTCTCAGAACCTAGAGAGAAGGATTTTAATGACGTGCAACAGTTTCAACTAAATGAGTCACAGAGGTGGGACTGGTACTGCTGATGGCTTCCAGATAAGGTGAACACTTTGACCCTGGAGTGAAAAAGAAGGACAGGGGGTGAGGGGTGAGGGGGAAGGAATGTCTTGAGTACCGCGCTGACCATAATTGAGGGGACTCTTTTGGTTTCATGGTGCGCAATCAGATATGAGCCTTAAGGTATTGCCTTTATTACTGACCTTTGGGACAATCCCAAAAACATGTTATTAATTTCCTAGTGCCCCAAGTGTGTATACTGCTGTGTGTGTGTGTGTGTGTGTGTGTGTGTGTGTGTGTGTGTGTGTGTGTGTGTGTGTGTGTGTGTGTGTGTGTGTGTGTGTGTGTGTGTGTGTGTGTGTGTGTACACAGTGTGTGCTCTAACACATAGGGTCAGCCTTGTGCAGGTCAGCACTATTTCAGTGAAGGCTGCACTGTACACTATCAGTATGTGGTTGGTCTATCGCTGAAGGGGTTTCCTGTGGCATACTGCAGGGGTGGCTCATTCCAGAGCATGGGTGGTTGGAGGAGAAGGGAGGGTCAGGGCCCGGGGGGTGAGGGAGGTGGGGCAGTAGATTCCAGAGGCCGACTGATCTGACCTTGGGGCGTGGAACTCTCCACGAGTGGCTCCATGTTCGAACTGTTTCAGCCGCGTTTTGCAGCCAAAAAAACGGAGTGTTTACGCGTGTCTGTCCTGCTTTATTACATGTGGACATGTGACAGATGTATACATGTCGGCACACACACTCACATGCATGTGTCTGCATATGGCTTGGTTGGTGTATGCTTATGGTCTTATTATCTTTGTGTCATGTGTGTGTTCTCCAGGTGCAACGCCGCTGGCAGACTTTATATGGCCAGTTAAACAGGGTCATATTATCAGTACCCTCTGACTTTTGTGTGCTTTTCAGTGCACCTGCGTGCGCGTCTGTGTGTGAGTGTGTGTAAATGGGAGACAGTAGGACGCCTGTTTACAGTCCTGTGAATAAAGAGGCAAAGTTCATCCACTGTTTATGCCACCATATATCAGTGTCAGGTAAGGCTGGACATGACAGTAACTCAGCAAATACTTCAGCATCAAATGTCTTATTGTTTTTTTACTCCTGTCTTTTCTTTTTGTGTCCACAACTGAAATGACCACAACACTGTGATGTCATTTGTACATTTAAAGACTGCATTTTATAGTTGATCTAATATCTTCAAAACTCAATAACACCATCAAATGTACTGTATCTTGTAAATGTTTGTGCTATAGCCAGCAGCCGCTCAGCTTACCTTACCTCACTACTCCTGTCCTAGAAAAAGTCCCACACTGCAATATTTTTTTTATGGATTAAACAATCAAGATATAACGTGTTCAACTTTAGAGTTGTCAGCTATAAACAGAGCCAAGCTAGCTGCTCCTCTCTTTCAATATGTTTGCTAAGCTAAGCTAACCAACCAACCGCAAGCCATACCTTCATATTTATAGGAGAGTCATAGGGTGGTAGCCTATAGACCTTTTCAATCTGTCAAAAAGCAAATAAACGCTTTACCTGACTGTGTAGAGATGGTTTTGAAATAGCTTCTCATAAGGAGATAGTTTTGTAGAAGATATTGCATAATTTACAAATGTAATAATCAGAAAATGTTGAAAGTAGTGTTTCGTAAAGTAAGAAGCAAAAAAGTAAGTTATGTTGAAAGGAATGTTCAAACGTAAGATGCTTTTGTTTTATGAGAAGTGTAGGATCCAGCGTTTTTAGGGTGGCTTGAAATATACTTGACAATAAAAGGGAATATTTGTCAGTCAACATTGCCTCAATTTAAAAGATCTTTATTTACTATTTATTTTAAGTCCCCTAACTCATCCCCAATATCTTTCCCTAGAATAAACAAAGGGTTTCCCGGCCATAATAATACCTTACTTGCTTGCTTTTGTTTTATCTCCTCTTCATGACTGTTGATCACAGTTTCCCCATGTGTACGGTCTCCTGACCTACTGTATAGGAACCATATTTTAACCGTTGTATTTTTTACCACAACCACAATCTTTCCCTATCTCTACCTATACCACAGTTGCTTTGCTCAGATGTTGTAGAACGTGAGGACTTAAAGACATTGTCGTTGAGTGTAAAACTGTAAAGTATTCAATAGTTTTGCAAAATCGTCCAGTACTGATATCGTGTTCATGCTGATGCGGTTCATCATTGCCATAATCCTGGTTAAAGCCCTGGTTATATCCTGTTCACATGGATCTTTTTTAGAGTTTACATAATATTTACTTTCCCATTCTTTCTTATCTATATTTACCTGATATACAATCCTCATGTGTGCATGTGTGTGTTAAAGGTGTACATGTATGTGGCGGTGCTGACCCTCCCTGTTGGGGCTGGCAGACCACTCTGAGCCACTCCAGCTGCTGCAGGGATGACAGAGGCTAAGACCGGCCCAGGCTGAGGGGTGAGAGGGCTTTGGAAGTTTCTGGAAGTTTCTGAGAATTGCCGCTCCTGGTTCACTCCTGGTTCATTCCTGAGGCCCAGGGGTCATAGAGAGCGGGACAAGAGGGGGAAGGGAAGAGGGGGCGGCAGGGCCACGGTCACATGCTTGACCTGCCAGATTGACCTTATTACACCCTGCACATACTTCCTTCTGCCTACAGTATTTACAGTTTTTGTGTTTCGGCTTGTTTGTTTTACTTACTCAACTCGCAGGATCTATGAGAGTGCAGACTTTTTGATTGCTTGTGTCAAATCTACATTGGTCTCTTTCTGCTTCTATATCATAATACTCATTAATAATCACTTATTCATCTGCAAAATACATTCTGTCTTTTGTGGTTTTCCAAAAGTCCATCCATTTAACTGTTCACATACACATATTAAGAGCTTTTGCCCATATCGGCAGGAAGTTGCACTTGTACAAACTACTCCAGGGGGTCGAAGGAGTTCGGTCGACTCTCTTGGACCAAGCAGTCTCTAATATTCTGGTCTTTATGGGGCCAACCGGTGGTCTTTAGTGGGGACACATTCATTGTGGGCCTCCTGTCCTACAAAGCGCTTGTCAGTCATTGTGCTGAACTTGTGTTGTTTCTATGCAGCGCTCGGCAGCACAGCTGTCGTCAAAAGACCCAAGGCTACTCTACCCTTGCATGAAAGAAACAAACAAACAAAGCCGTAAAACAAGAAAATGAAAGACAAAAAAGGGTCACAAATAATGAGTATACAAAAACCATCTTGTCCAATTGCACCTTGGGAGCCCGTCTTCAGGAAGAGTGAGGGGTAAGAAGCTTCTGAGCAGGACCTGGGCCACAATGGGACTTGGCCCCTCCTGTGTTACTGTTAGCCAGGCCCTTTGGATGAACTTGTCTCCTTTCAGCTGGCGCTCTTATGCCCAGGTGTGTCCTTGTGTGTGTGTGTGTATCTGTCTGTGTGTGTGTACCCGAAGCACTGACATGTCTTTGGCCCCAAGTGCTCCATTGAAAATAAGACGGAGAGCGGGGCGAATGAAAAGAGATAAAGTGCAAAACAAGGATGAGAGGAGGAATAAAAGAAGAGTGGCTTCCTTGCTTTTCAGGGCAAGGACAATGTTCGGGCCTTTCTCCCACGCTCTGTTCAACACTCTCTCTGCCCCCGTGGTCTACTTAGTGTCCAAGACCATCGGTTTATATTTTAATTTTGTTGAAGGCATTCAGTAATTTCATGTCCAGTGTGCAGCTTTTCAGGAAAGAGTTCAAGGACAGGGATGCACTTTCAAACGTTCCTGAAGTGAAAAGTAAAGTTAAGGCAAGCAACAGATTGTTATTGTTGAGAAAGGTGCCCTTTTTTGACATCAGCCGCCAAAATAAAGACGAAAAAAAAATGTTGCTTGATTCATTTGAAGTAGTGGCCTTCACATTGCCGTAACCAATTTGACTCAAGGTCACTAATATTCAGAACCAATATTTTGTTTTTCTCAATATAATATGGCAATCATGGTTCACATCTCTTGGGTTGGGTAGCCAGCCATCCGGCCGATCACCCATCCAGACAGGCCAGTGAATGGCTCGATGCCAAGGCCAATTGAGAGGTGCTGCTGTGGTGGAGAGCCAGAGGGGATAGGGTCATCCATTATTCATCACTAAGCCAAATAATCCCCAACAGAATTGGTCTGGTCTTGTCTGGCCCAACGGTTGGGGAATGGATGGGATGGTCCGGGGGGCAAGAAGGGAGGGTTTCTGGGACTGGGGGATGGCAGGTCTGAGGGTTTTATTCGGGGGAGGTTTAGTAGGATTTTTTGGGGGGCCGAAAGGGGGTGGCGAGCTCTCTGTAAGGGGTGGGAGGTAGAGGGGGTTCTTTGAGGATTAGATGCAAATATGTCTTTGATAGCTTTCACAGTCTGGGAGTCCCATTCTGTTTATGGATATTCATATTAAGTCTAATCTTTGGAAACAATCCCTGGCATGGAGGAGTGAGAGGCTGCTGGGATGGGGATGGAGCGCAGAAACAGCAGGGGGTTCTAGGGGATGGAATGGACCTGAATGGGGTCTCCCCTGACCCAGCTCAGGGGCAGGACCAGGAAAAACCCTTATAGTGTGTGTGTATGTGAACCACCCAGTGGACCAAAGGGCCAGGTGAACGCTGTGTCCCATCCACTGAGATCACTGATGTATAAATATGTAAACACACACACACAGACCCAGACAAACTAATGGCAAACAACTTATTTAGACACAATATAGCCTTCAACTTCTATCCCACTCTTGCCTTTTTACTCTTTGTGACCTGTCCTCGACATGGGCCCATGTTTCTGTTTTGTCTGAACGTCTCTTATTACAGGAAGAATAAATGGAGAAGAAGAAGAAGAAGAAGAAGAAGAAGAAGAAGAAGAAGAAGAAGAAGAAGAAGAAGAAGAAGAAGAAGAAGAAGAAGAAGAAGAAGAAGAAGAAGAAGAAGAAGAAGAAGAAGAAGAAGAAGAAGAAGAAGAACCCTTTTTCGAAAACTATATTTTTTCTCTCAACAGGTGAAGGTTACATGCCTTTGTCTAGGACACACTTTTACTTGTTGATATACTGAAACATCATTCTGAAGTGTTATTCATACCAGGTTCTTCAGCAGCATAGCATATAGTTCCTTTACATCAACTGGTCACCAAGGTTACCTAGAGCACCATACTGCAGAACAAATGCAAATGATTTGTGTTTATGACTCTACGAAGTAAGGAAAGCTGATGGATAGTATAAAGAAGCACCTCAAAGTTATTCCTACACTACCTATGTAAATGAACTTTCCAACAATGTGCCAAATGAACCTGAAGTAGCTTGACACTTAAAAATATGTATATTTGAGCCAAAGAATGTTCTCATTGGGGCTCCAATAAACATTGGAACTTGAGTTACAACAGATCGGCTGCATGTAGTAGACCAGACATGGCAAGTCCTTCTCCTCCCAGCAGGTCAGAGAGCAGCAGAGGGTGAGGTGTGGGAGAAAAGGGTGTTCAGTCTCCTCCCCCACCCCAGCTGGGCCAGCAGTCTCTCCCCTCTTCACAACTCTTCCCTCCCCCATCTCCCCCCTCTCTCCCTCCATGTCTTGGTAGGTTTTATAGGAACTCCAGGTCGGGAGGTTCATGAAGGAGGGTTTCCCTCTATATCGTAGACTGTGTGTGTCTATGATTCTCTGTGTGTGTGTGTGTGTGTGTGTGTGTGTGTGTGTGTGTGTGTGTGTGTGTGTGTGTGTCTCAGGGGTATCAGGGAAAACGGAAGAGAGCCAGACAGCAGATCATCTCACTACACACCCAACCGCACACATACACAAAGACGTGTGTGTGCATGCAGTACTTTATCCTGTTTTCACTCCAACTCTATTATAGTATTGAATAAGCATGTTGTTGTGTGCATGAAAGAGGCACATATCTTAAGTGTTCTTGTGTCTAATCTGACTTGACATAGAGTTCTATCTCATTGCTGACTTATTAATGACCACAACATCTGCATTTAATTTTGAATTTTGTTTTATTAAAAAAATAAAAACAGGGTCAAATATGACCAACAGAAACCATTGCGTTATAATAGTAATAATTATAACACCATCTTAACATTGATTTTGGCTTTAAAGTATCTTGTAAAAGTATAAGCACACATACTAGGACGCTTGATATGACATCACTATCAGTGGCATTGAACATTGTTATCTGTCGTTGCTACAATTGCACATTTCTGTTTGCTGGCCAGTGTAGCTATTTACATCGCGAGGAGACAAAACACTGGTTACAAAAGGACTATGTTTTCCATTTGAATGTGTTCACTCTCTTTTTTCCCTAAGGTCGGCGGGAGGGGTGGGGGCACTGTCTGGGCGGGGGCCTTCAGCTGATGCTGACCAGCGCACATTCACTTTTTCTCAGGGCCCCCTTTACACTGTGACCAAAAACACTTTGATGTGTCTGTACGTGTGTACAGTATCGGTGAATTGTGGCAAATTCCCCAAAACAGAAGGAATGGGCTTTTACGTGTGTGTGTGTGTGTGTGTGTGTGTGTGTGTGTGTGTGTGTGGTGTGTGTGTGTGTGTGTGTGTGTGCGAGTGCGAGTGCGAGAGAGCAATAGAGGGTTTGGGGATCCTGGGACCCCCTTTCCCAGACATGCACTGACCTTTCCAACCAGACAGGGATAAAGGGACAAGGAGGGAGGGCTGAGGGCATGAGGGCACTGGCGTGTGTGTGTGTGTGTGTGTGTGTGTGTGTGTGTGTGTGTGTGTGTGTGTGTGTGTGTGTGTGTGTGTGTGTGTGTGTGTGTGTGTGTGAGTGTGTGTGTGTGTGTGTGTGTGTGTGTGTGTGTGTGTGTGTGTGTGTGTGTGTGTGTGTGTGTGTGTGTGTGAGTGTGTGTGTGTGTGTGTGTGTGTGTGTGTGTGTGTGTGTGTGTGTGTGTGTGTGTGTGCGCGTGTGTGTTGATATGGTGGACCTCTGAACCAGCCAGTGCTCAAAGTCCTGCTGAGTTTGGCCTGGTGCGACCAACCCCCACCCGCAAATACGCACCCCCCCCCCCCCCTCTCTCTCTCTCTCTTCCTCTCTCTCCCCCTCATCCCTCGCCTCTCTCGTCCTTTGTTGGACCGAGTCATTGTGCTATCCCCGCAGCGCTCTGTATGCAAAAAAGGTGGTGCTCTGAGGGCTCGCCAGCTCCGGACCCTTGCAAATCAATTTGTCTGTGGAAGGGGTGAGGGCAAGGAGGTGGGGGGGGGACCGTGGAGCACCGAGGACGAGTCGCTGAAAAGCCTGAGGTATGCAACTCTCCCACCCCAAAAACAATGTCACAGTCTCCCCTCCTTTGCATTGTTTGGAACAAGGGAGGCTTTCAATACGGCCAATTAGCCCAGAGAGATTTTCTGTTATTACATTTAAAGTAATACAAACCTACACATTTTGTGCGAGACCTATTCCCTTTTTCTCTATTTTTCAACTACAGACACATGAAAAAAGACATTTTGACATTTTTCTTATTTGGATTTTTCATTTACTGACATATCTTATTTTACCATTGTCAGTCAGGAACAAAAAAAGAGAGGTGAATCCAGACTGACCCCACCTCTCAGAGACGAGGATCAGACATTGATTGCGGTTGTCCCTCTCTCCCTCTCTCCCTCTCTCCCTCTCTCCCCCTGGTCGCAGACAGGACTCTCCCCGAAGCACACAGGCTTCAGAGGGTCTCTGCTTGACTGGAACAACGATGATCAATACCTGTCACTTCTGTCTCGTCTGGCCAGAGCCCTGCTCCCCCCCCCCCGTCTCCAGAAAACAAACAGTGGGAGAGCCTGATGATGCAGAAACACGCAGGAAGACACAGGCAGATATGCACACATGCAAATAGTTGAATATAAATGGGTGCACACGTGTGTGCGTGCAAACATGCACAGGAAGACATATGCGAACATATACGGAACACACATTGACGTCCGCACAAAGCATCATGTCAGATGGATACACACACACATACCTACACACACACACACACACACACACACACACACACACACCTACACACACACACCTACATGCACACACCTACACACACACACACACACACACACACACACACACACACACACACACACACACACACACACACACACACACACACACACACACACACACACACACACACACACACACACACACACACACACACACACACACACCACACACACACACACACACACACACAGGCTGCGACAGCAGGGTCAGACAGGGCATTCAGACCCAGACACTAGTCTCTTCTCTGGGGTCAGACCACAAGGCCAAGGTCTACTCCCTAACCCCAGTCACCCTTCAGACACACGTGCACACACACGTGCGCACACACACACACACACACACACACACACACACACACACACACACACACACACACACACACACACACACACACACACACACACACACACACACACACACACTGACCAGCCGGGTTAACAGAGAGGGACACGGTTTTTGGTGAAAGAGGGGGGGATGGTTCAATGACAAACACAAAAATCAGTTTGAAGCATTGATGGTAATAAGTGGGTTACAGTTTTTCTCGATTGCTAACACACATTTGTTTATTTAATTGCTCAGTTTCTCAGAACACTAAACACAATTCACAAACCACACACCCAACGTGCAAAACACCTCATTTCTCCTGCTAAATGAAGAACTGCACTCAAAACTACATACACACTTACCAAATGCAAACTTTAGCACCAAATATAACACACTTCATTCATAATACTAGATTGTTTGACCACCCAACTACACACTGCTGAGCATCATCTAAAGCACTTCCATCTGTTAAGGCCCTGTCACACTGTCCCGAAATTGACACCCGATGGACACACGAATATGGAATTGTGAATTTCGCACGAAGATGGCCCTGAACCACACACGAAGGCAACATTTACATTACATTTAACACATACAACTGCAATGAAAGTACCAAAAACAATTATGTTAAAGTACTATGATACTGTACTGATATCTTCAGACTTTGTTCTTTACTTTATCCGTCTTTATATGTAGAAAATATTACATTTTCTCCGTAATGTTGTTTCCATAGCAACAACAACTTCCTGTCAACTCTCCTTCAAAATAATATATTATATCCTTTTTAGTTTCACAGAACACAAATTGGGTTATTTACATAATATGTTTACATGATTTTGTTGTGCAATAAAACAAACAGATGGACACACGATAAAGGAAATGTTCAAATTCGGCTGTGATGGTAGCAACATCGGGCCATTCGTGAGGGCATCTTAAGCCATCGTATGACCGCTGGTGGAGTTTCTCAGGCTCCGGCAGCAACTTCGTGAGCGGTGGCAAAATCTTTGGCATGCCAAATAATTGCCGAAGGACCTTGCGAAGGTTCATTTTCGTGTTGAATTTGTGTATACATTTTGCCCTTCGTAAGGCCATCGTGAGGGCATCTTGTTATCCTCGGTGCCATCGGGCATTCGCCCCGATCAGAGTGAATGTAAATGCACCGATGATAACATGAAGATGACACGATTTGACAAGATGCCCTCACGAGTGCCTTACGAAGTTGCCGCTCACGAAGTTGCTGCCGGAGCCTGAGAAACTCCACCGGCGGTCATACGATGGCTTAGATGCCCTCACGAATGGCCCGATGTTGCTACGATCACAGCCGAATTTGAACATTTCCTTTATCGTGTGTCCATCGGGTGTCAATTTCGGGACAGTGTGACAGGGCCTTTACGGGCTGTGCTCTGTACATAGAGGGTTCTGCAGAGACAGATTGCTTGAGTTTACAGAAATACAGTAAATGAAGAATACAAATGAGTTGTTGAAAAAAAATCATATTTTATTCAAAAATCACATTGTGCAACATGCATCTCAGCACATAGCTACTATGCTTCGGATCTCTCTAAGTGGGATGCATTGTTTGCCAAAACCCAGTTTGTAACTGCTGCTTCCTGCCTCATTGGAAATCCTTAGCCTTCCACCTCTTTGTTTCTCAGTCCTTCAGATAAACAACAAAGACATAGTGGATGGTCAGTGTCTGACTGTCTGTGTTGCATAAAAGTAAGTTTACCACAGTACATTGTGCATGATTTGTGTACAGTTATAGTATGCAACATGCCAACAATTCAAGTAATGAAGTAAATACGTTTCACACAACAGATATAAGCTCTGATATATCATGAATTATGCAGAGCTACAAACTGGTAACTAACCTGTTTTCAAGTCTAAGTGTCCGGATTACAGAGGCAACAGTACATCGGTTTAGATTAGGCTGAACCCTCTGTCCAGCCTCTCATCGTCAAACCATAACATTTCATTTCATTAGAGAGTACTCTTCCTCCTCCTCCTCCTCCTCTCACTCTCAGCCCAGCTCTTCCTCTTCCTCTTGCTCTTGCTTCCATGTTGGCTTCCATTGTTGCTGTAAGAAAGTTCTCACCTGTGGTCTTTTTATAGTGCTAACATCCTGATTGATGAGCCAACAACTATGCTAACACGTGTTTGGTCAGGTGGAACGTGTTTCTTGATCATTGGTCCATGTGTGAGGCATTTTGAATATCAGTGTTATTTGTGTGCTAACACGTGACTTTGTCAGACTCCTGTGTCTTACGTGGAGAAACGTGTGCAGTGGTTTGCACAAAGTGCCGTGTTGATTTGCAAATTGTGTGAAAAGCTGAACACGTGTTTAGAGTGTTGGAGATTTGAGCCGATGTTTTGCTCTTTGAGTGTCAGTTAAAATAATTGTGCTTTATGTATAATTTTAGTGTGTTAGCAATCTAGAAAAACTGTAATATTTGAATATGCAAATATGCATTAATGCAGCTGATTAGTTCATGAAGAGCAAGTCTTCTATCTTTTCTAATGCATTTTATAAAAGAAGTTCCTAAACCTTGAACTATCTTTATTCACTCAATGTGAATTAATCAATAATATCGTTGTTGTTATCAGCCTGACAGCGTGCACGGGTGGAAATAGAAAGAAAATATATGGTGCTGGCTGTCTCAGATGAGGAGGGAGGGTAGGAAGTCATAACTAAAACCTGCTTCCTTTCAGCAACTTGCCCATTCATTTGAGGTCTCCTTTTTACTTTTTTTTCTCTCTTTTTTTCTCCCTGCTCCTTCTGTCCTCCCTGTCTTCTTACTCAAGAGACCCTTTGCTCTGCCCAGCCAGAGAGATAAGGAAGTGGAGGGGCCAATTTTACCACTGCAGATAAGCTGTAATTGCATGGTAATAAAAAGATCGGAGAAAGAAGAGGAAGAAAGAAAACAGAGTTAGTGAGGAAGAAAGAACGGACACAAAGGGGTGAATTGATCAGCCGGAGGAATGATTGATGTAAGCGGTGACACGCGGGTTCGCTGACAGTTATCAGCGAGGGCAACCTTTTGCTCATTACGCTAGTCTACGTGCGGCAGAGGGAACCACTGGCTGCACTCAAACAATTCAAACAATAACCGGCAGCCTTGACCCCTCTGATAAACTGCAACTGCAAACTAACTAGCTGAACAATCACTTCTCTGTTCGGCGACAGCGCTCGGTCAGTGTGCCCGTAAACGCTGGTCGTTAACATAGACATTGCGTTCACACACATAAAACCAGCTGTTCCAGTTTGGTACATTTGTGTTGGTGTGATAAAACAAGTCATTCAAACGGCTGTTATTGTTTGCTGTCATTCAGCAGAGCAAACAATCACATTGACCGTAATTCATCCTGCTGTGCCCTGCAACTAATCAAAAGGTCCTTTAAAATGATTTTTTTTCTCTACAGCTAAATGGGTTGAACTGTAGAATGAAAATGAATTGCTTTTTGAAGAATTTTAAGGCTAAATAGTGACCATCCCACACATCTCACTCTAAATACAACATAACTTCCATATTACTTAGAGTTAGGGTTGCAAACAAAGAACGTGCTCCTCAAATCTGGATACAACTAACATGTTTTTGCTATAAAAACTAAATTCAAGTTTTTAAGATCATAATCCATCGAGAAGAACTCATCAGAAATATGACATTTTATTCAAGAGTGTATAGCCCTTAAGTTCCTAATATGAGCAATGAAACTTCCAATTTTCCAATTTAAATCACAATACAAACACATTTTGTTCTCGGAGATCATATTAATGGTACGGTACCTGAATGTAACTCTCACATTAACTTCTGACGTTTGTACTTTGGTTTGTCAGAAACATTACGGAACAAACAATGGAAAGATTTTCATGACACAAAAGGGTGTAACATGGTCATAGGAAGGAATAACATTTTGGGATGAATTTCAATAACGGGGATGATAAAAACATAAATGTAAATGGCCTTGGTACTGTAGAGGTGTGCACTCTTTGTACACAGTTTGCTTTTGTTGCCTTCTTCTATTGAATTATAATATTCCTTATAACAGTCTTCATTTGTAATATCTGTATTAATACTTTTTATTGGGAACATTCACAGTGATGCCGTTAAGACTTGTACAAAGCTAAGTTTGTACAAAAGGTGTATAGCAGGCATACTTCTATCAATGGAGTGTGGCTTTTAGGACTTTGAATAAGGAACATAAAGTAACCTTGTCACCTCTTACCCAACACTCTGAAATGGCTTTAGTATTACACATTTTGTTCCATCCACTTTGAGAACTTCAATTATAGAAATAATGATAGTTATTGTCAAATAATGTTTTTTGGAAAATCTTGAGTAGCTTAGGAAATGTGAAGTTTTCACTCCAAGTCTCAAAGTTTCCAAAGCGTGTATTGTTGATATGCATTTCTTTCATGTCGATGAATATAACTGGCTTGTGTTTGATTAAAGAAAGGAATACAAAATGAATAACTCCACATATTTCATCACAATGTCTATTCATTTCGGAGGTTATGCTGGTGAATGGAGATGGCAACTCTCAGAGTGTGACAGGCAGGTTTACCGTTGGTGTGCTATGTGACCACCAGCCCTTACTTCCTTCCTCTCTGCTGGTCCGCTGAAGAGTGTGTGTCCTGTTGCTCTGTTCCTCTGGGGCTCGTGCCTGAGTGTGTGTGTGTGTGTGTGTATGCGGTTGTGTATGCATTTGTGCGTATTCTCGGTCACACTCCGCCAATTGCTGGAGGTCAGGTGAGTTTGGGTCTGGTTCCTGATTCCTGGAAGAGTGGACAGCTGCAACATCTCACCCAAATGCCCTGACACCAGACACACAAAAAGAACTCAAACACATCTTTATTATCTTTTTTGTGTCTCTAATTCTTCCTAAAAGTTCATCTCTCAAGAAAAGTTGATTCATAATGTTTTTGTCAACAAGCCCATATTCCAGAATGATCAAGGGTTGTGCATTTACGTAAAATATGTGATAATGTTTGTAATCTTCTTCCAGTGTTGCCAGATGGAAACTGTGGGAAGCTATTGTACTTGAGGCTTGAATTTAATATAATTTTAGGAAAACGATTAACACCATAACCGTAAGTCATTACAACAGGTCATATAGGCCTAAATGTGACATTTTATTTAAATGACTTTCTGACACGTCTACAAATCAAGCCACATTGTTTTCTATTAGTTAGTGTTACGTGCCAGCCCTTACTTCTGCCTGTCAGGCTGTACTTGTGTGGTTCTCCTTCCCTCCTGTTGTTCTCTCTTCTCCCTGGTTGCAGTCGAATAGTCCATTTAGCTTAGGAACCTTCCTAACGGAGTGAAATGACCCGGAAGTGCCTCAGTGGCAGCCATGTTAAGTGCCGTTCAAATTGTCTAGATGCTAGGAAAGGAGGTTTCAAACTTCCTTTATAACCTCCTTTAGCTTAGGAACCGCTGGACCTCCTTTTACTAAAGGAGAGGAGAAAATGCTGCCCCACAATGCCTTGCAGCCGCAGCATTTGCCGTCACACAACAGTCGGCCGTTCACGGAAACAACCGATTATGACCGAGAAATTATATCATGAAAGTTACGGTGCTTATTAAGCATTTTAAAACCTAGGTGGTGAGTTGCCAAAGTGCTTTGTTTTGAACGTTCATCAGTATTATAATCAAAAGAGAGAAATATTAACGTTAGTTTTTACTGAAATGATCAAATAAAGTCAACATTTCACAGTCTTTACTGAGCTGTGTGGGGTTTGTTCAACTTTTAAAAGATGTTTGAATGGTGATATACACAGTGATAGATGTTAAGGACTAACGTTTATAATAAATACATTTGTATTGATTTTAAGATATTTTCATAGTTCATACAATCATACGTATTGGGATCATTTGTATTAATGTGGACCGGAGGGAGAGGGTGACGAGCATAAGTTTCACTTTCCTTTTTTATTTCAATTCCAACTTTGGTCATGAAGAATATGTTTCTCTGTTGTCTACGTTCATAAAGCAAAGCAGCAGCATCAGAGCACGGGGCAGAGTCTCTAGATGAGTTTACAGTAGTCCCTCGTTCTTATTAAACATCCATATTGTAGTCCGCTGTATAGAAAACTGTGGTTTCCATAGTTTCCCCACAGCAGCAGACGCACACAATGACGTCCGCTGGCGCATCATAAACACGTCGGATAGTGAAAGTGCATTCGGATTCTCTAAAGTACCGCAGTCTCTTCTCCTAAGTCCTTTTGAATTCTCCTATCCACTATCCCTTAACCCCGTGACGTTTCACTCAGAGGTCAAGGAATAGACGTTAGGAGCTGATCTTTGGACTATTCCACTGCAACCCCTGTCTTCTCTACAGCTAATCAGCAGCTGATCAGTACCTGCCTGTGCACCTGAGTCTGACGGCTGATTGGATCCTCTCCCCCTCAGCTGGCCTATCAGCAGCCAGGGCCGATCATAAAGGAGGCACCCAGGAAGCCTTCTCACTCTCTCTCACCCTGGGCCTGTTGCTGACTGAGGAGCCTGAAGTTGACTGCCTTGTTAGAAACTCATACTACTTTGTTTTTGCTGACCTTTGTGAAAGTGTGTGTGTTGGGAGGTGGAGGAGTTAGGTAAGTCTGGGGTACCCTGTACATTTCTCATCACGCAGGTAACTAATGTTTAGACACACTAGGTTAGTGGATTGTTGCCACCCCTGTATTCTGTTGTGTCCAGTTCTGAGTAGTTTAGTTAGTGAGGGTTTTTGTTTGAGTTTTGGTTTCAGAGGATAGATGTAGAGAGAGGCCTGGTTTTCTTATATTTATTTCTTTTGTTTGGCACAATCTCTTCCTCCTCCTCCTCCTCCTCCTCCTCACACAGAGTATTTATGTTCTTTGGTATACAAGGAATAAACCTTTTTGTTAACCTTTACGCTGACTCCCTCATTTGTATTGGTTGTTGTGTGTTATGGTCTCCAGGTCCCCTAGACCTTAGTGGGGACGTAACAGTTAGTCTGACAACTTTGTGTAACTGGAGAGTAAAATTACAAATAGCACGACCAAAAGCTTGTTCATAATCTGATCGAAAACAGTGATGGCCTTAAGTAAAGTTATAAAATAAATACATTTTGGGTTTCAGGTGCATTCATATCAACTTGAAGACAAACTCTTTTTGAAATAAGAGCACGGACTACATTTGAAGAACAAAGACAATATTTATCGTTGATCTGAAAACACTGTCTTCTTCACCTTTCCCTTTGATAGCGTTTCATTTTAAGTCAACTTTTAATGAATGTATTGACGTAAAGTGCTTGAATGGAGGCTTCTTTCTTCTTCTGCAGAGAAAACATGTTCAGGTCAAGTACTTGATCACATAAAGCATTGTATCCAGATTTCTATTAAAAAAAGCCCATATCCCAACTCATAAGGCCCTCCCCTATATGTATACAACATATTATTTTCCAGTGTCTGACCACCTATTTTAATCTAATCATGTGTTATCTGCCCACCTCGCTCTCCTGTACACAGACTTATCTGAGGGGCCATTATAGCAGCTTCTCCATATACTCCTATCTGCACGGGCGACGATAAGATACCTGGGAGGGATGCAGGCCAGAGAAGGGTCCTGGCAGGTACACACACACACACACACACACACACGCACGGCCATAAACAGGTTGTCTGCGTAGTATCAGAGACGTGGCTCTGCTGTGATGCACCGGAGGAGCCGCAGTCTCCTGCTCTCTTAGCTCTGTGTAAATACACCGCTCATTGTTTATACAGCGCGGTGTGGCTTCAGGTTCCAGGGACCATCACTCTGGGTCTGGGTCAAATCGCCAGACACACACACACACTTCTAGAAGTATGAGCGCACATGTGGCTCCACACACACATTCATACACACATTCATCCTAATGCAAACCAGACTCCCTCTTTTCTTAGCGAGAGAGGGAGAGGGAGCGGTAGTAGGGAGACCGCACAGCGTTGGACCCCGGCCAAATGGACCAGCGGAGCTTGTTTGGAAAGCTTTCAGTCAGAAAGCCACTTTTTGGCAGGGGCCCTGTGAGTGCTGCTGAGCCCTCTGAAGCGGGCTGGAGCTGCTAAAATAAATAATGGTTAGGGCCGAGGGGGTAAGAGTGGCGTTGGAGGGTTGGGGGGAGGTAGAGGGGTAGTAAGGGGGGGAAAAGAAGGGGGGAGAGGTGAGGGAGGTTTTTAGAGACCGCTCCTGTAATTATATCTGTCAGTCGACACCGAGGCACTTGGACCGCCAACGCTCACGTTTCCCCCCTTGCTCTCTTCTTGCTGTCACCAGATAGAGACATGGAGGGAGGGGGGGGGTTTGCATGTGAACCGGTTTGTGTGTCATTTGTCCGGCTGCATACACATTTTTGTGTGTGCATCAGCATGTGTCTGCGAACAGTCTTGCTAGCTCCCTGGGTGGTGTGTGTGTGTGTGTGTGTGTGCCTGCCTGCCTGCAGGGAAACAAACCTGGTCATTCTGGGAGAGGGAGATAAGGAGGTGTTTCACACGAGAGTATGTTGGTCTTTCAGCAGGGAGCAAAGTAGTGGCCCCTCTGTACACTGGCTCGCAAAAGAAAAGCCCAGAACAGCCTTTTCACACTTTAGCTGAGCGGAGCATAAGCACTAAGCAAGTGGAAGTACACTATAATAGAGTTAGCTACTATTGTTTACTTTGCATACGTACCGGTATTTAATTTGTTGATTCTGTGTCGTATAGTATGTTTCGGCGTGGTCGTGTGGTGTGTAGATACCTTTCTGTCAAAACCCTCTTTGACACTGTTTCTTTTGTTCTTCATTTTGTAGGTTTTGGCATAATTTCTGCACACAAAAGTAACTCTCGAGATCTTGAATAAGGGCAATGTCAACAACAAGGTTTGACAGCGCAAGAAACTGATGATCCTGATGAAAGGAAACACATCAGCCTCTCAGCCAAAAGTTGTAGGGATGCGTGAATTGAAGAGAAAATGTAAAAGTTTGAAAAGATAAACAGTGTGGCCAGATCACCTTATTGTGAGCTAGTGGGTCAGAACAATGCTAACAACTCTTCATGATAATGCAGCATTTATTTAAATGAAATTGATTAGCTCCATTTATGTCTTCAAGTTGGGAATAGGAAAACCTGCTAGTTTGCAGTCACACCATTTATTGTCACTTAGCATTTTTGATTGTATTATTCTAAGTGGATTGTTTTTTCCCACCTTTTTTCTAAAAGTTGTTGACACTCATTTCCTTCTATTCACTAAGAGAAACATATCTTCACAGTCACGTCATGGAGGTTAATTCTTTCTCGGACTAATAATGTCTTTAACCTGTCTGACTTTTTTGTTTTTGCAATGTCGCCACCCTCCTAGATCTAGACAGTTTCCCTTGGTTTGTAAAATGCTTATGCTAATGCTAATACAAATGGTAGCCTAAACTTCAAAAAACAAGACGAGTTGTAACACACCAACATATACTTTAAGGTTACAGCTTCTTAGTAGATTAAAATGGACATTTAGCCTTTGTAGGAAAGAAAGCCACAGGTGTTCCTCATAACATTAACTAAGGCCTGCAGTATGTAAAGCTGTGACAATGAGCCAGCATGGATAATAGAACCCTGAAACTGATCCCGCTCAATAGAATCAAGACCTCTCTGAATCTGTTCTTTCCCTGCAGTGTAATGATCCAAGGTCTTTGCTGCTTCTATAGTTTTAATGTTATAGCATGTGGGGTGCTATCTAATCTCATGAATCAAGTCATTTTAGTTAATATCACTTATTATTCTGACAGTAAAACATTATGAAGAAGAATTAATCCCCCGAGGGGGAAATTCAGTTGCACTCTGTTGTACACACACAAGTTTTTTTTTATACAAATAATGGTAATTAAAGTGTGCATGCATTGATTCAGTTTGACGATTACATCAACCTATTGGTGTAGGTACAGCATTCCTTTGCTCTCTGTTTCTGATGCTTTGTCTTTCTTCCTCTGCTTTGTAGTGATCTGCCTCGCTCTCTGATCTAAGCCGGGATCAGGTCCAAGGATCTCACCCAGGAGACACAATTACCACACCGGGCTAAATGTGCCGCCCACAAGCTACCGTAAGCATCAAAGGCCCTCCTACGTACTCTTTCCAACCTCGTTTCCTTCTGCTCTTTCTCCCTCCATTAT
The DNA here is from genome assembly GCF_902827115.2 of Pseudochaenichthys georgianus. Lineage (NCBI taxonomy): Eukaryota > Metazoa > Chordata > Actinopteri > Perciformes > Channichthyidae > Pseudochaenichthys > Pseudochaenichthys georgianus. The sequence goes on along the minus strand of NC_047503.1, from coordinate 16,182,923 downwards.
TAGTATATCTCATTTATCTCACACCCTGCCTGCTTGTTGCCTACACTCCTAACTTCACTATCTCTCCCTGGCTCTTTTCTCCATTATGGTTCCATGAATGATGCAAGAAGAGAACTATGTTTTTAGGACAAGGGGAAAGGAATTGAAGTGGATGGTGACGACATATATATATATATATATATATATATATATATACAAATGTCTTCTATTTTTGCTCTTCTCTTAGGTTTGAGATCGTTTTACAAGAGGTTGAGATACAAAACAATATATTTTGTTTTAAAATTCAACAATCATCTAATGAAAGTAAACAGAAGTTTTAAATTTAAGGAACATCAAACCCATGAATATCATTTAATCAAATTAAGATCTTTATATAGTTTAGATCTATTATAATGATTGAATTATTACATTTGCTGGCCAAATAAATTATATATGCCCACTTTAAAATATTGTATAATTTAAATAATGCCAATTAAGACCAAAAAAACCTTGGAGGATATTATTGCTTGTGTTTAGCTTCAGAATGGCTAACATGATGCTCTTAGATGCTTTTTGATTGTTTATGAAACGCCAATATTTGCCTAAGTGTATTCAATTGTTCTTTAATTTCACTACTTCCAAATTCGACTTCTTTTTACAGCCTATTTTCGGTTGCATCTCTCCATTTCTAAGTCATGTGCCAGAGTGTTTGCACAGTGCACCTGTTTAGGGTTCTTTGCATATGCTAGTAATAAAAAACACTTGCATCCAATATATGTTAAAGCAAAAGCTTGAGTCATGTTTAAACATTTTTGGTGCATTTTAGTTAACTGCGAGATTGTTGCTTTAGTATCAATATTTTGCATTTTTTTTATACAAACTTACCTGTAAGATATCTGCACTGCATTCCATTTTTCGAAACAATACTGCACATATTTTATTTTAATATTCCAAGTATTTTGTCATATTATACTACGTAGTTTTTTGGTATATTTATATTTCATGTAAATATTTCTCTAAATGTTAATGTTATAATAGCTTAATTTTAAATCGTCTTTTATAATTGTTTTATTTTTTTGGTAGGATTTCTTTTAACTCTGTTTATGTATGCACAATATACACCAAGGCAAATTCCTCAAATGTGTAAACTTACTTGCCAATAATCCTGTTTCTGATTCAGATTTTGAATAAAGCACCACATACTGTATCTCAAAGAGTCATATTTATTCCAAATACAGATACTTAACGGCTTTTCAGGCACACTGTCGACAACCGAAATCCCACCAAGACGGACCGTCAGAAAGAGCTACAGACAGTCGGCAGCGGTGGTCCGAACAAGTGTGTGAGAGGTGTTGATTTAGCTGTAGGAAGGAGGATTAAATGGCTCATTGGCGGGGCTAGGAGGGGAGAAGGTGTGAAGCGATCAGCCCCCCCCCCCTCTCCTGGTTTCTCTCCCTCCCTCAGCCAGGAGAAAAGGCCATTGGGGCTGAACAAACAAATCACATGGCCATCAAACACTACTCACCACTGCTGCACTGGGACTTCATTCAGACAGCATTTTACTGGTCTCCACAGTGCACACACACACACACACACACACACACACACACACACACTCACTGCTGAGTCTCCCCATCAACATGACAGTGGTTTTACAAGTCCCCATAGTGTGAGGTCTCTTATTCCCCGAGTAGCAGTAGAACAACATCGGCAGAACGAACACGGGGGAGGAAAAGAGGGGACAATTCAACTATTGAACTGCTGCTGCTCCGTGTTGAAGGGGAGGGTTGTCAATAAAGCTCATAAAAAAGGTTGTGAAAGTTGTAACTGTTTTGTAATGGGAAGTTGGTGTCAACTCCCCTTTAAAGTTATGGCCCATTTAAAGAGAAGTGTGCTTAGACGTGACGAGGATGCACCTTGCAGGACATTTTAGATTGATGGTTGAAGACTGAAAATGGTCGTTACGAATGGAATTCAAGTCGTGCTTGTGCACGCGCTTGTGGTTTGCGAGGGTGTGTGTGGCACGATAACTTGCCTGTAACAGAAACCTAAGGCTGGCATTTTCCTTTTGAAAACGAAACTTTCACTTTCATGTTCCCTCCCTCGCCCCTTGGTTAGCCACTAAATGTCACTCTCCCCTCTTTTTTAAAACAAACAAAGCCAGTTGAGTCTAGCATTAGCTGCTATTTGAAATGGCTCATAGCCCTCAGGAGGAGCCCACACAATCCTTTAAAGTGTATCATACACACAACACGTACCGACCGACACCCCATTAGTTATAAGAAATCTGATGGAAAAATATCAGAGAAAATCTACGACTTGACTGGATAATCACAGCCGTTGGTTATTAAAGGGCTACGGTGGTATTATTGAGGGCTGTGGGAGAAACAGATTGCGGTGATGGAGAGGCAGAGGGAGAGAGAAAACGATAGCAAAGGGCATAGACTTTAGTTTTGAGCTACGCTAACTAGCAGCTACCTCCAAACCACGCACGACATGGATCATTCGCCAACGATAAGTCTTCAGTTTCATAACTGTCGTAACATAATCACAAGGAGCTTACTGTAAATCTTCTCTGTTTCCATTGATTTATGAAAACATATCTTCTGATAGGAGCTAGTGTGTTTCATCAGCTGTTTTCAAATTCTCAGATGGTCTACCAGCCGCTCAATGCATTATCGTTAAAAAGTCAAGATTTTTCTGATGGTTTGCACCCAAGCCAAGGTTTGGGTGGTCATTTCTCTTGGGTATGATGGAATATATTTTTGTTCCACGAGAGGTTGTTATTGGACTATCGTAATATTTTTTGGTTCAGTCCTGCAGAATATTTTCAAAATAATGGCAGTATAAAAGCAAACTGAAGGTTCAGTAGCAACATTTTCATTATCAAACAACCATTCTTTGACAGAAAAGAGTTACAAATGAGGGGGGAAAGTGCATAAAACATGGTTGTTTTCCCAGGTAGAGAAGAATATAATGAAGTTGGAATTGTTGGATTTTTGTGGGACATGACCGGGCCCATCGTCAAGGTGTTGTATTGCGAGGCAATGCCAACCCAAGGCTCATTGTGTTGTAGAACAAACATTTTTCTTAAATATGCTGTTTTAAATGTCATGTTGTCACATTGGCAAAATGTCAAATATTGCTGGCGAAATTTGATTTACATGTTCGTCAAGATTTGTTTTGATTTATTTATTGGTTTATTTCGAACATGTATCAAATATATATATATATATATATAAAATATAAAATCATAAATAAGTAAAACCATTTTTTAGCAAAAATCCTACTACAACAAAAATAACTGAAGAATGTCAAAACATATGACATGTTTACAAAGAATTAGGATTTTTTTTATTTCTTATTAATGCTGTGGTTTTGAGGACAAATTGCATGTACTGTACGTTGTATGTATTCTGTACACTAAGACGTCCAATCTTCAATAAAATGTGTCTCTTTGAGTCTCCCTAAAGGTGATACCTAATCTCACAAAATTAAATGAATGTTCTCAATTCATCACTGAAATGAATAAATTAAATGTGAATATTGAACGTAATGATGAATGAAAGTCTATAAGAACGCAACAAACATCATTAAACAATAGAACAGTCAGCATTTTAAATTGCACCTTAAGAGTTTAAACAGTCTATCTTATTGAAAAGCTTTTTTTCTTTTTAGGAATTTAATTATAAGGCTATTATATTTTCTATAACTGTAGGCTTTACTGCTTAAAAATATGATAGAGATAATGATTATTTGCTGTATGCTCGGCTAATGTGGTAAAGATAAGTAGAACAACTAATATTATGGTGACGAGCACATCTACACGCTATAAAAATGAATTTTGCACCACTTTTCTCCCAGGGTTCAAGGTGTTTGTCAAATCTCTGTCTCTACCGGGACGCAGTCTGACATCTGTAATGCATTTTTATGTTCTTTTTGCATGATTAAGCAAACTTGGCATTCAGGTGCTCCCCAGTGGACTGCACCAGTACAACAATATTCCCAGAACAAATTAAAGTAGCTGTCGTATGGATCACTCCCTCTGTTCACTTCCTTCTTCTCTCTGTTTCTCCCTCCTTCTATTTTTCTCTCTTTCTCTCTCTCTCACACACACACGCACGCACGCACGCATTCACACACACACACACACACACACACACACACACACACACACACACACACACACACACACACACACACACACACACACACACACAAACAAACTCATGCCATATCCAATCTCAGTGGAACGATGGAAATCAAACAAACAGAGATTCATGAAAGTCGAAATCTCTCAAACTTGAATGGATGGTTAGAGAGAGCTTTAGTTTCACTGTATAATGTTTGCTGTCTGCCTTGATGTTGGTACATCAGCGCCATGGGCCCACTAACTACAACAGTAACGGTCAGAATGAGGAGGTGCAGCAAATCCTCTCGCCCCAAATCCACTGCGTCCCGCTCTAAGATTAATGATGGAGAGGTCTCGAGAGACATCACTAATGCGCTAACTAGTTTCAGTCTTCCGCAGTCTCATCACTTATTCACATGAACCCAGAGAGAGAAAGAGACGGATATAGAGAGAGGGACAGAGAGAGGCGACAAGCACTTCACACTCTCAATTACGCAGTGGAGCTCATCACTTGGCAATCTGTCCCGATCGCTTTAATTGGCTTGTAATATTGCCTCTGATCTTGTCGCCCAATTAACAGGCCTGTCTGGCAGTAGGACTGGGAAGCCGGCGAGCATGTGATGCCTCCCGATCCATGCCATATGGAAGAGAACCACTGATTGGCCGCTGATGAGGCACCGCTTTGCCCCTCTCACACCAAGCCAGTGTATGACAAGGGTGGGTGTATGCCCCAGTGTGTGTATAAGTGTGTGTGAGTGTTATTTAGCACACTATGGTGGGTTTATGTGGAGGAGGCTGATTCAGTTAAGCATTTTGAGTAAGGTAACTTAAAGAGACAGCTTATCATTATCAACTTTGTACAGTCAGGGACACACTGTATTACACATGTTCAGACTGACATTTACACAATATAACCAAATATAATTTATTGAGGTTGTGCTAAATCTTAATTTAGGGATTTTAAAGAATTCATTATGAAAATAAGATTGAAATGATATATTCTGTGATAGAGAAGGCTGTTTTTAGGTGTACCATCATTTCCGGAATTAGTATTGTTATTAGAAACGATTGCTCCATATTTCAACCAAGGTTTTAGTGGCTCACTCACCTGAGATACTATTAGTTGTCTCTGTTTGAAAAACACGTTGTAACACGTTTCTATATAAAATCAAACATCTGTTTTGATTTTGTTTCTGCTATTTAAGCCAACATAACAAAGATTTTGAAAAAGCTAATGTCAGCCAATGAATCAGTCTAAATGCATTTTATGTAGCCCCCATCTCCTGTGAGGTTCCCCAGGGTTCTATACTTGGACCCATTCTTTTCTCAATTGAAATGCTTCTGTTAGGTGACATTTTCAAAAAAAACGTTTTCTTTTTTCCTCTATTCGAATGACACCCGGATTAACCTTAAAATAAATCTCCTTATCATTCAGAACATTTAACTCTAACAACTTATTTGCAGTTCTGCAAGTGTGTAGCGCGTGTAAGCTGACAATTATTGGTTTCTTGCTTTTCCAATGATCTACATTTAGTGGCAGAAACGTGGCAATAAAAAATGTAACAGCATGGCCTCAAAAGACAGGGAGAAAAAAGATGACACGCATACAGTATGTTGATATGGATATATAGACAACGTATATTTCAATACATAAACTAATTGGCATAAGTAGAAATGATGTTGGAAATGCACTGCATTTCCATACGCATAAAGAATTCTCTCTTTGTTACAAGAAAACTCTGCAGGGTATCTTTTCCAGCATATGAAAACACAGTGCTCATTAGTTCCAGGATGCAAAGGCAGTTCTGTAACCCAGCAAACTGCAGTTGCTCTGTCTGTGGTAGCTGATCCTTCCATGGTGAGATTTCTCTGACTTAGAAAGAGAGAGAAATCTGTGCCCTCTGTCATTAGACATGGTGACGGCTGAGGGCCCTCAAATGGGAAGCAGATCCCTTTAAACTCTGACCCACTTCAGGCTGAAAACCCAAAGGAGGGAAAGACGGAGATTTAGATGGACAGAGGTTGAAAAGACAGGATTAGTATTCACCAGCAAGTTAGCAAGAATACTGAGCCTTATCTCAGCTCTCACTTTCTTTCCAGTTTAGACTTATTTCCCCTGCAATGATCTAACTATTCTGTGGCTAAAACTGTCTCTCATTCAGAAATTGCAACAGAACAAAATATCTCAAATCTCATAATCTCTTCCTATTTCATCCAACTTTCCCTCGGGATTTGACAGTGACATAATATTCTGCAAAGATCATACCAGTCAAATCACTGCACTGGCTTTGATTTCACAGTCCAAGGTGTTTAACTTGCTGCTGCTCTGCCAGCTGACCAGAGCACGAGCTACAGAGGCCTGGGCCTCAGCCAGAGGGCCAGTGCCAGACGAGTATCCCTGGACACCGAGTGCTTGGCAGGGAACCCACACAACATTACATGGCATGAAACCCAGCCAAAGCCCCACCTGAGAGGAATGAAAGAGAAGGGGGAAGGAAATGGCAAGAGAGGAAATGGGAGATTGAGTGAGAAACGGCGTGGAAGTGGTCGGGAAATCAGAACAGGACAAAGAGGCAGAACATTAGGACATGAGCGGGCCTGTCTGGCCTTGTCTTTTGTGTCCACAGCTCTTTCTCCTGGCTCTTTTCAAGTCACTGCGGGCCATCCCAGCGCTGCTATTTCCCCATTAACAGGGCCCCACATCTGTTTCTCTCATTCCAGCCGCACTTTAAGGTCCCTGAAGGTGCAGTTAAATTAGAGCCAGCACAGGTTTATAAATGTAAAATCCTCCAATAATCTGGAGCTGACATGACCCCTAATCTTCTTGCTCTAGTCAGCAGGGGCGACAGCGCTAACTAAGGCTTTGGCAGCGCCAACATGTGTTTTGGCCACTAGACTTTTAAGAGGAAGGTGCAGGCACTGAGGATTTTATGGGGGGAACAAGTTATTTTTTGCGTGTCTTTAGCAGAGTTGAGACATGTAGGTAGGGAAGGTATCTGGTTGTGCCGTTTTTATTGATGTTTGATAAATAATATATAAAAAATGTAGCTATTTCAAGGAAATAATTACTGTCAAGGATGTTTAACTACACTTGTGACAACATATTTTATGCAGAAATATACATAATTTCTTAAAATATATTATCTCGCTATTACCAACGTATAATCCAACAGTGGATCTCAAAAAATTTCAAGATCATGACTAAAACCTTTGGGGATAGAAACAGCGTATAAAGGACAGAAGAAAAGAAGACAGAAAACCCATGTCTCTCAGCTCCAGAGGAGGGGGTTTCACTAAACTAGCCTGTCTAATGCAATTAATCTAATTGGAGCCGGCGTAAAGTGACAAATTACTACCTTTCACACTAGGGACTAAGAGGGAACCTCTAGAGATGGATGTAGAAAAGGATACCTAGGTAGTTAATGTTATATCTTTTAAATCCATCTTAAACCCTTTTGCAAATGGTAGGAAAAGCAGTCCATTGGATACAAATAATTTGGTTATTATACATTATGCTTTTTTCCGAACATGTGTTAATTTAAATGACATACAGTAAACACGTATACTATACTTCTATTGTTTAAAGTCTAGTTCTGTCTCTGATTTGATGCTATGCAATCTGTTTAAAACCACTACCTTTTTACATGGTATTCATGTTTTCATATCAGATGATTAATATCAAAATGGATGGGGCAGGTCAAATATCAGGCATCATTGACAACGATTATTTTAATTTGCTTTCACTGACTGATCATTAGCTATATGCCTATAACTCGCTGAGCCTTGCAGTCATAGTATCAATATCAGCATCTCTGCCCTATTTTTGCTTGCATCTGCATGCATTTACGATTGACATTTGAGTTTTTTTATTTAATCTCGGAACATATGCACATGAACTCTGCATATTTCAGTGGAATTGTGTTAATGTGTGCCCTTTGCTGTAACCTTGATTACTTGCTGTGGTATCAGAAAACCTTTTTGCGGACATTGATTTCTGCCTAGGGCCTTCGCTACTGAACCTGGAGCAGCGTATCTCCGTGGATATAATGAACTTAAAGAAAGCTAGCTATTACTGAAACCTTTGACATTTTGACATTATCAAATGCCTTGGTTAAAGCGCAAATATGGAACAAAAAATGAAGCGTGATATACATATGATTTGCATTCCATTTCCATAGGGGTTCGTTGCACATGATCCCTTCTTCCTTTGCAGGTGTTGATCTCGATCAATTACATAAAAGTTCTAATTGGATTTTACAGACTGCTATGTCAAGTGGTGTTGAAGTATTTATGTAAAGTGGAAACCATCCACTTTACATATTATTTCTTTTCAAACAGTTGTTGTCGACCATGAAATTCCACATTCGTGTTTTTCCACCTACCCACGATAACCATGAACTCCGACCCCAATAGTTGTTCTAAATTGTGACCTTTGAGCCTTTGAGCTTGTGAAAAAATAGAGAAGGAGGCTTCCAGAGGAGGAATGCTGTGCCGTTTTTCTCCCAGGGCAGGTACCAACTTGCTACCAGGGAGAACCTCAATGACCCACAAATGCGTGTCTTTTCTCTCCAAGGGCTGGAAAACCCTAAATCCCCTCTTCCTCATTTCCTCTTTCTACATCTTGTTTTGTTACTTTCTATAGTTTCCACTTTTTCTCTTTACCTTCTTCTTCATTAGCCTCTTAAAGTTCATCCCCCTCTGTCACCTTCACTCCAAAATCCGTCCCCCTCCCTCTCTTTCTCTCTCTGTCTGGAGAGGAAGCGGTGGCCATTAAACGTGTCTGCTGGGGTCTGGGGGTCTGGAGAACAACCGTCACATTGTGTGACCCCGCCTTGGACCCCAGACGGACTAATGAATAAGGGTAACCCCCCCCTCCTCCTCTCTTCATGCCAGACCCCTGGTAGGTAATTCTCCCACTTCTTTCACAGGGTCCCAGACATCTCCCGTGGCCTTTGACAGAGGGCTTATCTTTTCAGAGGGAAATGTGTGTCATTTGGGGTTTAAGGAAAAACAAAAACAAAAACAGTGTCACTACCATTAAAGTTCGACCCCCCCCTGCCTCCCCGAAAACCCCCGAACCGTCACTACTTTCCCTTCTCTTCCAAGACTTGCTGGGTCTGGACCATAGACTGTATGGTCTGGACGCAGGTTTAAGGAAATAGTGTGAGACATCTACAGTGTCTCCAATTATCTTGAGGAATATGTAAATAGGTGAAGAGACAGAGGCGGGATTATATGCAACTGGGAACGGCTCGTGACATGAGCTGGACAAAAGGGTTGGTGGAAAATAGGATTATTCTAACACGGAGTGGCCAATTAAAACAGATTCAGAAACTAATTATTCCATACTGCACAAACTAGGCAAAACACATTCCACAATATATCAGAAAAAAACAAATAACGGCTTAAATTACCTAAAACTACGATATTTGTCTAAGAATAACACTGTCACAAACTAAATCCACTGCATTGGAAAAAAGCAAAATGGTCCACTTTTTTGTTCTGAAACACCCACGCTAGCAGTAGACTCTTCAATAGCCACATGAATAACACAAAGCAGTGGTGCTCCTCTGAAAGGCAACCATGTATCCCTAGGAGATTTAACAATGGTGACATGTGTAAACTCAATGCATACAGAATATATCTCCTCTGTCTCTTTCTCCTTCTTTTTTTTCTGTCATGTTTGTCCTACATGGCGCCTGCCCACAGCACATCTGAGCATCATTTCACAACACTCAGCAATACCGAGCGGTCTCATTATTAGTATTTCTTCAGTAGCTTTGTAGCTAAAGTACTTGCACTTATGGCTAATGTATTCAGCACACAAGACGGACTGCCGCTATCAAAGGACTTGCATGAACGGCGGTAATAACTGGAAAATTATTTCTGATAGCCTGAAACAATCTTCCAAATCATCACAGAACTTTATTAAAATAATATCAAATCAAATTAGCCAGCGTCCCTGTAATGAATTAAGTAAAGGGTTATGCCAGCATTAATCCCATCATGCTCGGAGGCATGGGGGCGGTGGGAGCGTTTAATAAACCAGTCAGTCCCTTCAAGCAACAGGGCCAGCTTCGGATTCACCATCCGCCCTGATGCCCGCTCTGGAGAGGGAAACACATCAAAAGACTTCCTCTCGCCTCGCTTTCTCTCTGCCCTTCATCCCCTCCCTTTATTCTCTCCATCCGCATCTCTCTTGTCTCCCCATTTTCCTTTATCTCTTTTTCTTTTTCACTCCCCCCTTCAAACTATCCCTCACCCTCCCTGTGTCTTTCTAAATAATATGTCTCTTTTTTCTTTGTTTCCTCCTTTCAATGCTCCATTGTGCCTGCGGGTGAGATTATTCATAACGGGGTGAATCTTGGTGGAATCTCAGAAGGCTGGTGATAAGTGGTGGAGCCCGTTGGGAGGCTCGGCCCTTCCTCCCAGAGCAGGCTTTCCTTCCAAGCCGGCGCGGAGAGAGGAGTGAGACGAAATAGGTCACTTTTTTTTAGCCGTGGAGAGACTGAGGTATTTTGGATGTAATTCTGGCCAAATATCATTAGGCTCAGAAGAGATTCCAATCCAAATATCTAAACATGAGCAACCTTTTGAAAGTGTGATAACTTCAATCTGTAATCATGCATTTAAATACACCCACATTATACTAATGCAAACACCATGAGGTGTTTGTCTGCTTCTCATTAACCAAATTACTCAATGTATAGCATGCTATGCTAACAGATAACCATAACATTACACTACTTGAGAAGGCATGTGTGGAACATTTAAAGAGGCCCTATATTGTGCTTTTTGGGGTTTTAGGTTTTCCCTTGTATATAGTGTGTTATATATACAAATGAAGTTGATTATTATATAGGTTTTGTGCATGTAATAGGTCTGCAAAGACTACAATTCTAAAGTTCCACCCTTTGCAGACCCTCATGCACAAATAAGAGCAGATTCTGGTTTCAGACAGAGGGTGAAAAGAGGTGCACAGGCAGAATGCGAAAAATAAAGACCTTTTTTAACATTGATGTAAACGTGTCACAGTAGAGGCACAAAATACAAATATGAAACGTGAGCATAATAGATGAGCATAATAGAGAACTGCAGTGACGTGTCCTAAAACCCGGAAGTAAACTCCTTCCGGTTCCTTCGACAAAAATGCAATGCAATTTCTCCATAGGATTTTGGAAAATAGCTTGAAATAAGGTCTGTGGTTGACACACATTGAAGAGACGGATCAAATTTTGTTCAGCCGGATAATCTCCACATGTCTATCCTACTTTTATAATTTTCGAGGCATAAATCTAGTCGCAAGAAGCAAAATGCTAACGTTATGCTATAAACGAATACAGCAGGGTCGCTGCTTCAACATCACGCTGACTTAAGATCCATTTTCAAACATACAGATTGTAAATGGTACAAGTTGAAGCTTTTGTTTTCACAGTTTCTAGGAGGCAGGTACTTGCTTTCAAGCAGAACAGGGCAAACAAACTTAGCGGAGTGTTTACATGTTCTGTGTAATGACGTAAAACAGCCTCGACAACTTCTGTAGCCACAGACAGCCACAACAACCATCGTTTTTCAGACACGTAAACTCTTCAAAAATCACCAGCGGGGTCACTGCTGATGTATTTAATGTCGTAGATCAAAACGTGATCTGTCTCTTCAATTTGTGTCAAACACAGACCTTATTTGGAGCTATTTTCCAAAATCCTATGGAGAAATTGCATTGCTTTTTATCGAAGGAACCGGACGTGGTAAAAATGCTAACTTACTTCCGGGTTTTAGGACGCGTCACTGCGGTTCTCTATAGGGCCCCTTTAACATCATACATGGCCAAATAGTCACTATGCATGAGCTGGACATTGAATATTTACAAAATAACTTAAATGCAGTGGCGAACCTCAGATAAAACAAACAAAAAATCGATTTAATTATATAAATAAAATGTAATAAAATGTGTATAAAATGAATAAATGAGATTCGTATCTGTGTTGTTGATCTGTAATATTACAGTGTTACGTTGATTTGTTTGTCCTTCTCGGACCATGCACTACGCATTTCAGTGGTTTTGTGTTAGAAAAAAAGCAACCAATCAGATCTTGTTCTGGGTCTCTGGGTAGAATATCCTTCAACCAAGGTATTCTACATCCTTGATCGAATGCCCTGGCTGTTGCACTGAATGAGAGCGTACGTTTGGACTGACAGTTTGATCAACCAATCATATATTGATTTGTAGCCAATGAGCGTATTCTTTCAGAGTTTCCCTCGGTTCCAGGTACTCTAGAAGGCCCGCTAGTTAACTGGCTCGAGACAGAGGATCTCGATGAATGTGACGAAGCAATTCATGCCGTTTTATTGTTTTTAACGTTGAACTGACAAGTGCAACAGGTGAAGATGAAGTTGTTGCGGAATTGTTGCGAGTACAAATTTCAAGATGACAATTCAGTGAAAAGACGGACATTATAACGATTATAACACTGGGGGGGGGGGCGGCGGCGACGGGGTGTGTGTGTGCAGAAGGTCCAGTTGTGATAGACAGCGTTCGCCACTGCTTAAATGTAAGATGATTGCTTGCTTTAAAGGTACCATGTCATGCTCTTCATTTTTATTTTTCCATTTTTTTCTTCCTGGTCTAAGTGACGTAACGACGTCCAAATGGACCAATCCGTGGAGCTCCTGCATCAGACACCCCCCCCTTCTCCACACACACACACACACACACACACACACACACACACACACACACACACACACACACACACACACACACACACACACACACACACACACACACACACACACACACACACACACACACACACACACACACACACACACACACACACACACACACACACACTTGTGGGAGATCCGGGGGTTAGCCCAGGAGTTGTTGGGGGGGGGGGTGCAGGGGTAAAGTGCTATTTTTTTACAAGTGGGGGGTGGACCGAACATCCATCGTCGCCTCGTCTAGGGGGGTCCGGGGGCATGCTCCCCCGGGAAGATTTTTATTTTTAAATATTGAAGTTAAAAGCATCAATCTGGTGCACTTTGAGAGCAACATTAACCCTACCTTAATAATACCTTAAAGGGGACATATCATGCTATATTTGAACAATATATTGTATGGCCATACCTATATAAAGTATATAAATAGTTTTTTTTATCAAAATACCAAACAGATCCTGCATTTTAGCCATGCCTCATTTCGGATCAGTCTGTATCAGATCCGTTGCAGCCCCGTTTTTAGAGATTTGGGTATGGAGGAAAAGAGAGAGGGTTGTGTTTTCTGACACTTGGTGAGTTCCCTGGAACACCGGGGACACATATTCATGTATAAAAGACGTACAAAAGTGCATTTTGCATTATAGGTCCCCTTTAAAGCGGACAAAAGGCACTGGAGAACACTTATTCATTAACTAGGGATGTCCCGATCACCTTTTTTTTCTCCCGATCCGATTCCGATCATTTGATTTTGACAATCTGCCGATACCGATTTTTCCCGATCCGATCTTTATGCAATGAGAAAAAAAAGGTAACAGATAACGGCTGGTCATCCAATGCGATGAATTCAGCTATCTTGGCTGTTATTTGTTTGGCCTTGTCACTGTTCTGGGGCAGTTTCTCTTTCCTTTTAAAAGTCTCTGAAAGTGTCGGTTGTTTCAGTGCCGTTCCCTGAGTGGCCGCTGTGTACTCGTCGTGTTGTTGTTGGTGTTTGTTTCTCAGGTGGCGTGTTAGATTGGTCGTGTTGAACGTAGTTCTGTTCTTTCCACCACGCAGAACCTCCGCCTTGCAAACATTGCATCTGGCTGTTACACTGCCTTCGCTTTCAATTTTATAATACTTCCAAACTCCTGAAATTTTCTCTGTCCCGACTCCCGAGTCATCAGCTGAACGTAGCCTCTCGTTAGCTTACTGCTACTATTAGACACTGCGCCCACTCTGTTGCCAGATTTGAGAGAAATAAGCAACCAGGTCTGAAAACAAGCCCAAAAGAAGCAACACATACATCATGTTGTGTAATTTTAAACCAAAACTAAGCCCTCAGGATGACTTTAAGACGTGAACATGGTCATTTTTGTTTTGTAACATTAAATAAATTTTTTTAAATGTTTTAAAATAAAATTAAAAATCCCGATCCCCGATTTTTTTCTCCCGATTCCGATCTTTTGAAAATCACATGATCGGCTCCGATCCCCGATCACGTGATCGGATCGGGACATCTCTAATTAACACCCTTTAATGAAGCAAACTAATGCCTTAACTCACTCAATTACAGTTGTTTACTTATTTCTGTGAAACGAATGTGCGTAGAGTTTTAAAGGATGCGGATAGTCTCACCTTGATTCTGGCGCATTGCTTATCGTTTTATAGATATATTCTCATCCACCATCTTTGTTTGTGACGTAAAGAGTGTAAGAGTCACGTTTCTGACTGTTGCCTGTCAGTTCCGTTGCCTGTCAGTTCCGTTGCTATGGTTCCGTTGTTATGTGTACTGAAACGAGAGCCGGTATAATTCCACGTGCGAAAACAAAATAAAAATTGGAATACGTTATTTTAGTGTCTTAAAAGTAGACTGAGGTATGAAAGGTTAACGTTACATCTTAGAATAATTTGTAGTCATGTTCTTTATACATACTAACATATAAGGGTATTGACTTAGTGTGGTTTATCTTTTTGTCGCTGCTTATAATTGAAACTGAGCTGTTGTGTTCATCAGTAAAGTGGAACTTCTGTGTGAACTATTCATATCTTAAACTGCACTGTAACTTTTTATTCATGTACTTTTTATTCATGTCTTTTTTCTTTTAATGTTTCTTTTATTATCTTTTACTGTTTTTAAATGCCTTTGTCTGAATGTCTTTCATTTTTGTAAAGCACCTTGAATTGCCTTGTGTTGAAAGGTGCTATATAAATAAACTTGCCTTGCCTTGGTTACTCCATGTTTACTAGCTATAAGATTAATGTTACAGTACATCACTCTTTTTCACTTCTTACTCAGTCAGCCAGAGTGCAGATATCACCATTAGATTCACAAACCTGAAACATCATCCATTTCTTCACTGCTGGTGACGACATTGTTGTCAGCTGCTGATACGGCTGCTGCTGCAGCAGCTTGTGGCGCCTGCTTCGATGAAAATAACTTTCTAATATCCATAACTTTATAGGCTATTAGCTTAAAACTCGTCAGGCACTAGGAAGGATCACTTCTTCTTCAGGGCAGGGAAGGCTACGCAGTACACAGGCTAATGTCCCGCAGCGGCTGCCTCTCTGGTGGACTCCGGTACTGCACATTACTCCCGAGACATTTTCAATTTTTTTTTTTTTTTTTTAAAAAAGATCTTTTTAAGTGAAACATCCGGGGCTTTTCAGAAAACATCCGGGGCTTGAGCCCAAGTAGCCACCCCCTAGCGCCGCCACTGTTCCACGGTATCTCGCTGTCACGCAGACCCCACGCAGCAGCCAGGAAACGACACCAGTAATACAGCTCACACTGTTCGGCAAGCCCCCAGGAAGTGCGCCGGAGTCTGATGAGAATATACGTGCTGGTCAAACGGCGGTACTACACATCCTTTAGGTTGCTGGGCCCGGAAACACTTTTTCCCATTGACTTACATTGGGAAAGAGTGGTCTGTAACTCGTTGGATCATTTTTTTTAAACTAAATAAACTACCCAGTATGAACGTTTGTATAGCCCTTATTAAAAACAATCATTCCTCAAGTTGTAAAATGTGCTAATAACGTTATTCTGAGAGTTATTTCCCTCTGCATTATGAACGCGCATCTAACCCACGGGACCGCGCCGCCCGGCACGTTCAAGTTACGTGTTCAGCACTACATGAGTTTCTCTTTACCCATGGATGAACAATAACAACAGACAGTGGCGGCCGGCCCATAGGGGCGCTAGGGGCGCCGCCCCACCTCTCCCCACATACAAAAAAAAAAATGAAAAGAAAAATGTAATTAAAAAAAATATATTAAAAAAAATATATATTTTTTATATTTTTATTTTTAATCCATCCATCCATCTTCTCCCGCTTATCCGTGGTCGGGTCGCAGGGGTAGCAGTTCCAGCAGAGAGCCCCAAACTTTCTTTTCCCTGGCGACATCAACCAGCTCTGACTGAGGGATCCCAAGGCGCTCCCAGGCCAGCGAAGAGATATAATCCCTCCACCTGGTCCTAGGTCTACCCCTTGGTCTCTTCCCAGCTGGACGTGCCTGGAACACCTCCCAAGGGAGGCACCCAGGTGGCATCCTAACTAGGTGCCCGAACCACCTCAACTGGCTCCTTTCGACACGAAGGAGGAGCGGCTCAACTCCGAGTCCCTCCCTGATGACCGAACTTCTCACCTTATCCCTAAGGGAGACACCAGCCACCCTGCGGAGAAAACCCATCTCGGCCGCTTGTATCAGCGATCTCGTTCTTTCGGTCATGACCCATCTTTCATGACCATAGGTGAGGGTAGGAACGAAAATGGCCCGGTAGACAGAGAGCTTTGCCTTCTGGCTCAGCTCCCTTTTCGTCACAACGGTGCGGTAAAGCGACTGCAGTACCGCGACTGCAGTACCGCTCCTGCTGCTCCGATTCTCCGGCCCATCTCACGCTCCATTGTTCCCTCACTCGAGAACAAGACCCCGAGATACTTGAACTCCTTCACTTGGGGTAAGGACTCATTCCCTACTTGGAGTGGACAGTCCATCGGTTTCCTGCTGAGAACCATGGCCTCAGATTTGGAGGTGCTGATCATCCGTTCGAGGGTTGCAGCCTCTTGAGGCACCTAGGACCTTGAGACCACAGCTCCCCGCCGCGGCTTCGGCAATAGAGGCTTTGAACACCGACCACTCTGGTTCAATGTCCCCAACCTCCACAGGAATGCCCGAAAAGCTCCGCCGGAGGTGTGAGTTGAAGGCCTCCTGAACTTGGGCCTCCTCCAGACGTTCCCAGTTCACCCGAACTACACGTTTGGGCTTACCAGGTCTATCCAGAGGCTTCCCCCGCCACTCGACCCAACTCACCACCAGATGGTGATCAGTTGAAAACTCCGCCCCTCTCTTTACTCGAGTGTCCAAGACATATGGCCTCAGGTCCGATGATACGATAACGAAATCGATCATGGACCTTCTGCCTAGGGTGCTCTGGTACCACGTACACTTATGAGCATCCTTATGTTCGAACATGGTGTTAGTTATGGCCAATCCATGACTATCACAGAAGTCCAGTAACAAACCACCACTCCGGTTCAGATCAGGGGGGCCGTTCGTCCCAATCACGCCCCTCCAAGTGTCTCCATCATTGCCCACATGTGCGTTGAAGTCTCCCAGCAAGATTAAAGAGTCCCCTTCAGGAGCCCCATACAGGACTCTTTCCAGGGTCTCCAAGAAGGCCGTATACTCTGAACTGCTGTTGGGTGCATAAGCACACACAACAGTCAGAGTTTTCCCCCCCATAACCCGCAGGCGTAGGGAGGCGACCCTCTCGTCCACTGGGGTAAACTCCAACAACGAAGCACCTAACCGGGGACTTGTGAGTATCCCCACACCCGCCCGGCGCCTCACACCTTGAGCAACTCCGGAGAAGAATAGAGTCCAACCCCTATCCAGAAGTAAGGTTCCAGAGCCGACGCTGTGCGTAGAGGTGAGCCCAACCAGACAAGGTAAATATCATACAATTGGTATCACTAAAATGTATAATCTACAATAAAATCTCGTTTAACAAGCAGCCAAACAGCAGCAACCAGCACGTTGCAAAAGTCTCAATAGTAAACTGTGCCGCCGAAACATAATTTCAGCCAATCAGCGCCGTCAAATATTTTGGTCACGAGGGCGCTCACGTTGGAGCCCACGTTGGAGCCCACGTTGGAGCCCACGTTGGAGCCCACGTTGCTTACGTGAGTTGTTGTTTAGACTCGTGAGTGACCAAGGTGACGCAGTAGTTGGATGAGAATGGTGTGCAGGTGGAGTCGGCGGACCTCGGTCCGCACCCAATTCCGTGCAAGAGCTACTCTCCAATCCTTTCGAAAGGAGAAGTTTGGGAGATAAATTGATACTTAAAGACCTTGGACCGGACCAACCTGATTTGTATATATCACAGCAAGCTCGTAAAAAAGACAACGTATCAACAAGGCTTCTCACATGGCTAGCTGGATGCAAACGATGCAAACAGGTAAATGCTATCTTTTGTTTCCCATGTTTGCTCTTCAAACAGCCGGGGACAGATACGATCTGTTCAGAAACTAGACAAAAGTTAAACAAGTACAAACCACAGACTGTCTGTGTCATGGAGAATACAGTCGCTGGTTTATTTATGTCTGTATAGGCCGTTGTTGTGAGTGTGGACGGTCGGATATAACCTTAGCTTAGCCAAGCTCCATTCAGAAAACAAGCATTCTAAAAGGTTTTTCGCCTGCCGTCTGTCTGCAGACTTGTCAAAGCATTAATTCATGGTTTCCGGTATCAGTATGTTGTTACGTCGGCATAATTTAGAAACGTGTATTACAATTTAATCACGGTAAAATATGTTCATTTTGTTGTAGTTGTAGCTCCCGAGCCAGCGCGTCTTGTTTGAATGATGCGAGTAAACACAGCTGGCAGCCGCGGTGAAACTCAAGCGACTAGAGCGATGTGATAGGAGCGTTTAAAATGTTTTACTCACTATATCAACAGCCCCACCAAAAATATTTTCCACCAGCCGCCACTGACAACGGACCATATCGCCTTACTGCCAGCCCACGGAGCTGTAATAATGGATATATTGCACATGTTTGCTGTAATTCATCATTTGTAAAATATTATACTTGTTACGATTGGGTGAAGCAGGTAGGACTCAAATGCAGAATTTAACGAAAAGCGAGCTTTATTAAATAATATAAAGCTGTGGCAAAAAAGGCAGTATCCAAAATATCCAAAACCAACGAGCAGCACAAGGAACACAGACCGTGGAATAACATGGAGGGGAAACAATAAACCGACATGGAACACAGGGGAAGACTAGATTAAATACATAGAAGGGTAATCAGAGAACAAGACACAGCTGGGCAGGGGAGGGAGAAACACAAGGGCAACAGGTGAACACAATGAGACAATCAGACACACCAGGGAAACTAATGACAGGGAGGAGGACCAGACAAAACACAAGGAGGAAGACAAAACACTGAATGAACAGACTTACAAAACCCATAACCAGACAGACAACACTAAAACCGTGACAAACCTGGGAGTGTGACAGAACCCCCCCCTCAAGGGACGGATCCCAGACGTCCCAAAAAAAAAAAAGGTCCAGCAAGGTGGGTGGAGGGGGACCGGAGGGAGGACACATAACTAGGGCCAAGAAAGGGTGGGTGGAGGTGGTCTGGAGGACGGGTCTCGGGCGGACGGTCCGGGGGAAAGGCAGAGACCAAGGAGGGGGTCTCGGGCGGAAGGCCCGGGGGCAAGGCAGAGACCAAGGACGGGGTCTCGGGCGGAAGGCCCGGGGGCAAGGCAGAGACCAAGGAGGGGGTCTCGGGTGGACGGCCTGCGGGAAAGGCAAAGTTCAAAAAGGGGCGAAGGCCACAGCGGGCAAACTCAGGGGGCCGAGCATGAGGGCGAAAGCAGCAGCAGGAAGAGTCAGGGGGCCGGGCCCGAGGGCGAAGACCACGGCACTCAGGGGGCCGGGCTCGAGGGCGAAGACCGCGGCTCTCAGGGGGCCGGGCTCGAGGGCGAAGACCGCGGCTCTCAGGGGGCCGGGCTCGAGGGCGAAGACCAGACAGCTCCGGAGGCCGGGCAGGACCCGGTGTCGGCCGAACAGGAACCGGGGCCAGTGGGACAGGCTTCGGCAGGATCCCCCACGGAAGAGGACCAGGAGTTGGCAAGACCCCCGGCGAGACAGGTGATGGTGGGGCCTCCAACGGAACAGGACAAGGGGTTGGCAGGACCCCCGGCAGAAGAGTTGTCGGCGGGACCCCCAGAGGAACAGGACATAGGATTGGCAGGACCCCCGGCAGGAGAGCAGTCGGCGGGACCTCCAACGGCACAGGACATAGGGTTGGCAGGACCCCCGGCAGAAGAGTAGTTGGCAGGACCCCTGGCAGGAGAGTAGTCGGCGGGACCTCCAACGGCACAGGACACAGGGTTGGCAGGACCCCCGGCAGAAGAGTAGTTGGCGGGACCTCCAACGGGACAGGACATAGGGTTTGCAGGACCCCCGGCAGAAGAGCAGTCGGCGGGGCCTCCAACGGCACAGGACAAAGGGTTGGCAGGACCCCCGGCAGGAGAGCAGTCGGCGGGACCTCCAACAAGACAGGACAAGGAGCTGGCAGGACCCCCGGCAGGACAGTAGTCGGCGGGACCTCCAACGGCACAGGACACAGGGTTGGAAGGACCCCCGGCAGAAGAGTAGTCGGCGGGACCTCCAACGGGACAGGACATAGGGTTTGCAGGACCCCCGGCAGAAGAGTAGTCGGCGGGACCTCCAACGGCACAGGACATAGGGTTGGCAGGACCCCCGGCAGGAGAGTAGACGGCGGGACCTCCAACGAGACAGGACAAGAAGCTGGCAGGACCCCCGGCAGGAGAGTAGACGGCGGGACCTCCAACGGGACAGACATACGATTGGTAGGACCCCCGGCGGAACCTCCAACGGACCAGGACATTGGGTAGGGACTTGAGACGTGACTCGAGAGGGGAACTAGAGAGGGAACTCCAGAGGGGACTAGAGGAGAGACTAGAGGAGGAACTAGAGGAGGGACTAGAGGAGGAACTAGAGGAGGGAACTTGAGAGGGGAACTAGAGAGGGGACTCGAGGAGGGACTAGAGAGGGGACTAGAGGAGGGACTAAAGGAGGGACTAAAGGAGGGACTAGAGGAGGGACTAGAGGAGGGAACTCGAGAGGGGACTGGAGAGGGGACTCGAGAAGTGACTAGAGGAGGGACTAGAGATGGGACTAGGGAATTGACTAGAGGCGGGACTTGAGTAGGGACTAGAGATGGAACTCGAGAGGTGACTCGAGAAGGGACTTGAGAGGGGACTCGAGAGGGGACTGGAGAGGGGACTCGAGAGGGAACTGGAGATGGGACTAGAGAAGGGACTAGAGAAGGGACTTGGGAAGGGACTAGAGAAGGGACTTGGGAAGGAACTTGGGAAGGAACTTGGGAAGGGACTTGGGAAGGGACTTGGGAAAGGAATTGAGTAGGGACTAGAGAAGGGACTAGAGTTGGTACTTGAGAAGTGACTAGAGAAGTGACTAGAGGTGGGACTGGAGAAGGGACTAGAGAAGGGACTAGGAAAGTGACCTGAGGAGGGACTAGGGAAGGGACTAGAGAAGGGACTATGGCAGCTGGGACCAGGACTGGGGCCGGAACCATGGCTGCTGGGGCCAGAACTGGGGCTGTAACCATGGTTGCTGAGGCCGGAACCAGGGCCGGAACCATGGCCGCTGGGGCCAGAACTGGGGCCGGAACCATGGCAGCTGGGACCGGCACTGGAGCCGGAGCCGCTGGAGTACGGGCTGGAATCCTGGCCTTGCATCTTCCAGAGACCTTTTGGAGGCTCCGTGGACCTCCAAACGCCAGACGGGTTCCTGAGAAAAGGTCTGAGGTTGGAACTGGAGCCGCTGGAACCGGAACAGAGGCCTGGACCATGGCTGTGTGGGCCAGGTAATCGAGCAAGGAAACATAGCTCTGCGGGCCGGTACTGGTGCATGGATCCATGGCTGTGGAAACCGGAACTGAAGCCGGGATCATGGCTGTTGGAGCACGGGCTGGAATCCTGGCCCTGCGTCTCCTAGAGGCTTTTTTGAGACTCTGTGGACCTTCAACGGGACAGTAGTCGGATCCCAGGAAAGGGTTAGAAGCTTGTGACAATTCTTCAGGGCTACTTGTAATCAGAGAACAAGACACAGCTGGGCAGGGGAGGGAGAAACACAAGGGCAACAGGTGAACACAATGAGACAATCAGACACACCAGGGAAACTAATGACAGGGAGGAGGACCAGACAAAACACAAGGAGGAAGACAAAACACTGAATGAACAGACTTACAAAACCCATAACCAGACAGACAACACTAAAACCGTGACAAACCTGGGAGTGTGACAATACTACATGGGCTGTATGATGTAAATCTTGTACCGTAAATGTTGTATTAAATAAAGTTAATATTACCGACGTAGATTAACGTTCCTGTAGCTTCTTATTGCACTTGCAATTGTTTTAGTTACTTGTGGGCTACTTAACATGAATAATCACAGTTACTATCCTTTTACTCCTTCACATTTCAAAAAGAAATAGGCTATTGTTATTTTAACTCCACCACAGTAATCCATCATCAGCTTTACTTTTTAGATAAAGTTTTAACTCACAATTGATCATAACAGGCTTCAACATATACATTTTTATATATTACCAAGTGGTTTCATGTACAACCCACACAAGTATCATGCTAAATGAAGCTCTGTTGCTTGGATATCACTAGATCCTGATGTCAGCGTAATATAAAAGTACATAACGATTGATGTGTAATTTAGCATAATTTACTACCTAGCCGCTAGCTGCTAACTGCCGCCTCGTTAAATCCAGTACCATGCTGTCATGAACGCGCGGTGCTGTTACGTGTACGCAAATTCACATGCTTAATGTGAACGAGCCTTTTGGGCGGCGTGGTTAAAGTTGCGCATGCTCTATGAGTGCACATACGGGTACTTCTCAGGCATGCCGGGTAATCTGTGACGTTTCGCTCTCTCAAAAGTTGGGCCATTTTGTCATCATGCGCCATTGAGCAACTCTCATAGGAATGAATCAGGCCCGCCTCCCACGCTGTATCCAGTTCTTATTATACATCCATGCTGTTCGGTCCTCGAGCCTCCAAGGGCGGAGCAGGGGGGGGGGGGCAGGAGCTCGAACAAGCCATTTAGGACAGAGAGAGAATACACGTCTATACAGAGATGCTGTATGAGAAACCAATGGGATTTTGGAACATTGAACAATGTAAATCTATTCTAGTAGACCTCAACAATGGAATTATGATCAGTAGAAATGGGCATGTCACCTTTAAGTTCATTACTGAACTTTGGTAATGTTGGACATTGCCATGCAGCCAGACAATCAGATTTTTTTTTTTTTTTACCACCAGAAGGTCAAACTAATTATTTGGATGAGAAAAGAAAAACAAAGAGTAATATTAAGTCTATGAAGCAAGTGGACCTACTCCTTGAACTATCCCTTTGACATATAGCAACAATACACTTCAGCATTACTCATTTTACCAGCATTCATTCCTGTACTATCTGCTCTATCTCTGTCTCTGGACCGTTCACCCATAACCACCAGTGCCGCTCCTTATGAAGGTTTTTGGACAGGATTCACCGGTCCTGGGGGGGGGTGCGGGTCACTGCAGCCATAACCATGCAGGCGGAGGTGAGATATCATCTCCAGGTAAGGAGGGCATGGATGGCAGTGAAGTGAAGGCGGCAATTGTTTGATGTAGGGCACTGTCCATGAGGCAGACCCACAGGGTAGCCACATGTTTGAGGGGGCTATTCAGCGCCTTCCTCAGAATATGTCATGGCATGCCTTGATATCACAGCATCTCGGGAGTAGCTGTGTGTGTGTATGTGCTTTGATGGGCATCACTGATAACCCCCCCTCCCCCATCTTTGTTTCCATGTGTCTTCAATGTGTGAGAAAGTATGGGTGAGAGCGGGAGGGGTCACCACGCTGTTTCCCCTAAGGAGGGTTTGTCCTGTGCCATCTGGCACCTCAGAAGCATGGGCACAAGAGTAGGAGGGGGCAAGTGTGTGTGTGTGTGTGTGTGTGTGTGTGTGTGTGTGTGTGTGTGTGTGTGTGGTTGAAGGGGGAGAATCTTGATATTATGACCCTATTTGCCCTTAACTTCACTTCTTTGCAACCCTGATTTCAGCCCTTGAACATCCCCTAATCATGTTTTCTGTTATATACATTCTTCTTCTCTGCCTCTTTTTAAACCATGATGCGATAGTGCCGTTTTTTCGGCGTGAATGACCCCTACTTCCTTTTCTGCATTTAATTCTCTCCAATCACTTTCTCACTTCCTTCGCTCACTGAACGCATTCTTCTTGTGGCCCCCTCCTCATTTCCCACTTCTTCCTACCCTCCATCTTTCCCCTTTTTCTTTCTCATCGCACTTTTCCTCTCCTCTGCATGTGACGCATGGCAGCAGCTCTGCCAGCTGATGAGGGCCAGTTCCAGATAGCACCCAACCTTGACACCCGCAGCTGCAGTCCACGCGCACACACACACATAGAGGGGGAGAAGGATTGGGGGCATTGCGCTATGTAAAATAATCACAATACATTTACATTCATTGTGGTGTGGATTTGTTGCTATAATAAGGCTGGAGAAATCATGAATATTCACACACACTTTAAGCAATTATGATAATCTGCATTATTCCTTTGCCTCACCACTATCTGTCAGTGGAGGCGGCAGCATAATTTAGAAAAGTAGGCTGGGATAGTCGCAGTTTTACACTCAGGAAATGATATTACATTTGTCTTATCCCTGTCTTTCCTTCTTTGTGTGCCTCGGTCTGTATCTTTGTTTCTTCTTGGCTTCTTCATCTCCTTCATATTTCACTCTTCTTCTTCTTCTTCTTCTTCTTCTTCTTCTTCTTCTTCTTCTTCTTCTTCTTCTTCTTCTTCTTCTTCTTCTTCTTCTTCTTCTTCTTCTTCTTCTTCTAGGCTTGTTCTGTGCTAAAGTCCATTGTGCCATATGAAGAGGAGGGGTAGGATCCCAGAGTGAGAATGGCCCCTGGGTGCTACAGAGCTGGCAGCAGTGTTGGTCTAATCTTCCGGGTCAGGCCTGGCGCTTTCATCTTCTCTCACTTGGAGTCCCTTGTGTTTGATGTGAACTTAGCCCAGGAATAACCGTTCCTTTCTTCTCTGCTAACCTGGCCCTGGAGTAGGGGGAAAGCACTTTGTTGTTATCCTAGGAGCCAAACAATGCTGGAAGGAGTGCAGAAAACCTTAATGAAAGGCTTTTGATCCGCCCAGATATTATAGAGAGGACCTTGAGAGAGGGGAGCGAGCGGGAGCTAAAGAAAAAAAGAAAAAGTGCAGAAATTGCAGAAATCAAAATGCAAATTGCATCGCAATGGTTGGATGGAAATGTTCTTTAATTCCCACTCTTTCAAATTAGTTATTTTAGATTTGCCTGCATTTGTTTAAAGTTCGAGGGGGAGAAGAATAAAGCTATTTTGTTGTCGAAGTAGAATATGCACATGGAGCCTTGCAGGGCTTTGATGATTACTTGTGTTAGGTCTGCACCATGCAAAACAATTCCACTGCTCCCCACAATTAAAGGCAAGAATGTTTGTGTGAAGTAATATACAGTGTGTGTGTGTGTGTGTGTGTGTGTGTGTGTGTGTGTGTGTGTGTGTGTGTGTGTGTGTGTGTGTGTGTACATTACTGCAGCACCGCTGGGCCTCGCAAAAACTGGCCAGTTGTTATCTTCCCTTGAACCCTTCCTGACCGCAGCCCTTGACCCCGTGACGTTTCATCATGTGCTGCTGGAGAAACAAATGTGTTTGAAGAATAATTTGTGGATCTTTTGGTGGTAATTGAATGCACTCTGCTGGGCTATTACACAAGGTTTTCTTAATCCCGTCTGAACAGATGTAACACATCGTCTTTTCACCACAAACTTTATCGAAATTGTCAAAGTGAAACCTTTTCAACCTACAATTTGAAAATGAGGTTGAGCCCAAAGGCCAGAAAAACAAGTCACAAACAAACCTCTCTTTTAGGAGGAAGTAAACACACCTTGGAGTTCGACATCCTCGCTGCCATGGAGATAGCCCAAACCTCTATGCAACCGAAGCACATTAACCCCTCTTGACCTTCTATTCTCACCTGTGATAAAGGAGGAGGAGGTGCCCCCGCGCCCCCCGGCCTTTCCACTGCACACGCACTTTCGAGTGCCCGGGCACCAGCAGGCCCTTGAGAGCCCACGGTCATTAGGAGCGCTTTATTCTTGTAGAGGTAGAGAAAAGGAGAGAGGAGGAAAAAAGAAAGGAGGAAGAGGAGCATTGAGCCTGGAAGATAATGTATGGTCAAGGCTAGAGACTTGTGGGCACTGGATGAAGAGCGGGTCGAGAGAGAAGCAGCGCTTTCACACACAAGCACCGAGCGAGCCAGCTGCTTTTTTGTTTTTCATTCTAAGTAAAGAAAGGTAGGGGAGAGAGCTTTGGATAATTGGTCGAGGGCTCTGACTTACACACAGGGCTGTGGACACAGGATATAGAGTTTCAAACTCTTTGTTCCTCATCTTACCTATTGGCCCGCCCCTGTTTTGTCTGCTGAAGGTGGAGGGGGAAAAAAGCTTTTAAATGGCTTGTCTTGGGTGCATGAAGTTCGAATACACTGCAGAGTTGGAAGAAGTACTAGATATTGTATTAAAGTACAAAGTAAAAGTCTTGCATTCAAAATCTTAATCAAGTAAAAGTACAAAATAATCAAATCAAAACATATTTAAAGTAACAAAAGTACTCTTATGCAGATTGGCCCATTTCCGGATAATATATATTATAGGTTTTATTATAATTATTGATGCAATAATATGTTTATCAAAGCTGGTAAAGGTGGAACTCATTTGTATTATTTTATTTACTGCAGGGTAGTTTGTGAATTTTGTCCAGCTCTGAATTGTAGTGGGGTAAAAGTAAAAATAGCAACAAATGTAAAGTACTATCAATCAATCAATGTTTATTTATATAGCCAAATATCACAAATGTTACATCTGTCTCAGTGGACTTCACAGTGTGTACATAATATCAGTATGACAATACGACACCCTCTGTCCTTAGACCCTCACATCGTACCAGGAAAAACTTCCGGAGAAAAACCCAGTTTAAAGGGAAAAATGGGAGAAACCTCAGGGAGAGCAACAGAGGAGGGATCCCTCTCCCAAGACGGACAGACGTGCAATAGATGCCGTGTGTAAATTGAAAAGATAATACATTTGCAACATAGGTAGTAAAAATGTTTGGAAATGCATGTGTGTATAATAGGAAGATGAATCCACAAGGATATCCATCCAGGACCGATGATCCAGGACCACAGCCACGACTCAAGATCCAGGGCTCGCGATCCAGGACACAGGACCGCAGGATCATCCATGACTCCGGATCCCAGCGTATATAGACACCAAAAGAAAGACATTTGGGGAAGCTGGGTTAATCGGAACATGAGAGTACACAGGTATAGACAGAGAGAAGTAAGATGTCCCCCGACAAACTAAGCCTATATCAGCAAAACTAGGGGCTGAATCTAATCAGCCCTAACTATAAGCTTTATCAAAAAGGAAGGTCTTAAGCGCACTCTTAAAAACGGATAGGGTGTCTGCCGCCCGAACACAAACTGGAAGCTGATTCCACAAATGTGGAGCTTGATAAGAAAAGGCTCTGGCTCCCATTGTACTTTTAGAGACTCTAGGAACAACCAACAACCCTGCATTCTTGGAACGCAATGCCCTAGTAGGACAGTAGGGTATAATGAGTTCTTTAAGGTAAGATGGCGTCTGCCCATTAAGGGCTTTGTAGGC
Organism: Pseudochaenichthys georgianus; assembly: GCF_902827115.2. NCBI lineage: Eukaryota > Metazoa > Chordata > Actinopteri > Perciformes > Channichthyidae > Pseudochaenichthys > Pseudochaenichthys georgianus. Next base: position 16,155,270 of record NC_047503.1, on the reverse strand, counting down.
GAGAAGAAGAATTTTAATTTCTATCCTGTGTTCTTTAGGGAGCCAGTGTAAGGCAGCCAGAACAGGAGTAATGTGGTCCCTACTAGTATCTCAAAATTGTGGTTGAGGCTTTATGATTTCAACATTATTTCTCATGTCTTTGCATGAACTCAAAGCGGCTAACCTCGCACATAAGAGGCTAGCGTGTGCTAACACTCGCTAACAAAAAAAAGGGCCGGCTCCCTCCCATTGACCGGCGTCATCGGGGGGCTAACCTTAACTTTCACTGGGAGCTAACCCGTCTGATAATCAATAATATAGACAGCTTTCATCTCAGCTGGGGTCTTGATGAAGTTGAGAGCCCATGAATGATTGAATGTGTTCCTCCAGGAGTAACGAAAGGGGAAAATAATAATAATCGCCGCCCCCTAAAAATAACTGGGTGAAGCTTATGCACATCTGATGATATGATGAAAATAAATGAATAATGCATTGGCTATCAATGAGGGAGCAGAAGATGCATTGCTTCAGGCCATGGTTAAGCCTCTATTCATAAAGAGGAGACAGACACAAAGGCCCAAGGACTGTGGGAGTCCACCACCGGGGAGGGAGGAATGAGGGCACACATTTTATAAGGAAAAGTGTTTGTTTTTTTCACCTCCTCCCATCCTCTTGTGCGGTTCTTCTTATTCTGTCATATTTCTAATTTTTAGATGTGTGGCAAAGATTGTTGTTTGTTTACAGTTGGATTAGCCTTAAGACGCCAGGATGTGGGAGTGAGGCCCCAGGATTACGTAGGCAAACACATGTTTAGCGCACCACACCACTATTGTTATTATCATGCCTTATCTGCAATTGCCAAATGCTCCTTTCACCCGTAGTTCCATCATTTAGTCCAAAGTGTCATTTTTCAAGTGTATCTTGCGTTTACATATTTCTTGCTTTATGTTTGTCTTTTAAAACACGTCACAATTGTTATCGCCTCTAATCCATTAGGTGTCATGATCCTCGCTCACCCGATGAGGCATATGTTCATAAAAGCACACACACAAAACAAATGCTGCACATAAAGAAGGCCAACTTGAATGGAGGCCAGATTAAGGAAAGAGGAGATAGGAATATGTCTGCGCCTTGAAACACGCAGCGAGAGCAGAAAAGTGGGCTCTGTTCTTTTTTCCTCCTTTTGAGCAGCCTTTGAGCTGTCTGTGAATAAAGATGTCTGGGCCTGCAGGTTATTGATCAGCCAGTATTTGGTGAACAAAGAGTTAATCCATATGAAGGCCCACACTGAGTGCTCTATTAAATTATTGAGGTTTGAAGTTTATTTATTTTATTTATCTGTTTGCCTCACTAACTCTGAGTCCATTTTCTCTTCATATTTAATCCTCAAGGATGAATACCCAGTTTAGCTGTGCCCATCCACAATTCACAAGTGCAGTCCTGTTTATCTGACATTTGGACAGTCACTCGCTATTATTAGTTACTGATGGTTTTTGAACAATAAACAGCGAAGGACGCGCAGGCTTCGATACTGGTAGGAAGGGTTTTTAAGTGAAATCTATTCAAGAAAGTAAGCGTGTTTTTTTTCCACAATTGCAACATCCAAAAGCACCATTTTCCCAAGGTGTGTTTACTGGCCTCCGGCAGCAGGCTTACATGTGATTAGCTGGAAAATCTAAATAAACAAGTAAGAATACATTATACTATACTTTTAAAATAAAGAAAACGCAATGTATAATGTGAAATGTAATATGGTTTTTTATCATACATCAATGTGTTCATTTTGGTGCAAACACTTTTTAGTTACTGATTAGTAATGTTGATATGTCAGCGCATCAGATCTAATATTCATATTTATTTGTGTTTGGGGGGGGGGGGGGGCCTGCAAGTCTTTGAAGCACATTTCCTGTCATCTCTTCACTGTGATAAACGCATACAAAAAAAACTCAAAAATAGCAAATTACAGCAACAAGATTTCTTTAGATTCCTTTATTATCTGTGATTGGAAATGGAATAACTGTTTAGTTAAGGTGGAGTACAGCACTTCCACAAAGTACTGACTTTGAGGTCCCATACATTGATTAAACAATTTTAATCCCTGGATTCCTACATTCCCCATGATGCATTTTCTGTCCGTTTTTCCTAGCTGGTAAATTCCCATGTATTCCAGGTCCATTCCACCAGTTTATAACACAAGCTTTGTGTTTTACATTTCTAATCCCCACACCCAGCCTGAGATAACCCTGATGTCAGTGTGACTTTAGAGAGCCCTTTCCAGATCCACATTACAAATTAAACATCTGTTTTCTCTGGCTGGGTAGACTACTACTCTTCACGATGAGACTTGACGTGTGAAATCTGTGAAGTGCCCCCTTAAATGCAATAAAGTGTTATCAGGTACTAAAGTGTTAGCTCTTTATAAGAACAAACCATACCAGGCTCATGAAAGTACATTTATAATAGACTGCATTTGCAATTTTGGGAAAACAAATATAAACCAATAAAAAGCTTGAAAAAAACTGCATGTTTTCAATAAAACGTTGTATTGCAAAGTATAGGAATTTATACAAGAGGGGCTTTGAATACATGCTATTTCCTAGCCTATGTGAATTCAAGATGACCTTGTTTTTTTATTTATGTGATTAATTTGCGGTGTAACACAGGAACAATTTCAACATTTCCGCACCACTTTATGTTCTGTGGAATGGTGAAGAATGTAGCGAGGCCTGGAGGCCAAGACTTGAACCTGTGTCTGTTTCTCGTCAAGTCAGATTTCTTGTTAGGGGGGTCTGGGACACCCTGGCATTTTCTCTTCTGAGGGCTTTTGTTTATATGGCCGAAGGACTCTGCTCTGTCTCATCCGCCCACAGCGACTAAATACATATGCCTCCATCACAAAGGCCCCGGAGAGACAAGATTTCAGGGACACCGAGCCTACATCGGACAACATTCCTAATAATATATCTGAAATAGTAATTCTTGACCAATACGAGGATTTTTTTCCTGTCTGCCGTGGGACATTTAGTCATCATCATTGTAGCGCGCCGTTCCTTTAAATGTTGTGACATGTCATTACAGGCCTTCTGATGGAAAGGGCAGTGACATACAGTGACCATTCCACCACTGTTACAACGCGTTACTTCACCCAGGCTACACACAAGTCATATGGACCAATGACACAACTCCTGCCAGGGCCCCAATGTCCTAATGTCACACACGTCCCAACAGTTTTACTTCAAACTTCCTCCCCTCTCCTTACCCCTCCTTTCCTTTGCCCCCCTTGTCCCCTCCTTTCCTTTCATGCGCAGCCTCTCTGTCCCTTTCAACATCCACTCCCCCCCTTCACCTCTCTTATTTCTCTCACCCACACCTGTCTGTCTGTCTGTCTGTCTGTCTGTCTGTCTGTCTGTCTGTCTGTCTGTCTGTCTGTCTGTCTATCTGTCTGTCTGTCTGTCTGTCTGTATGTCTGCCTGTCTGTCTGTCTGTCCGTCCGTCCGTCTCTCTTATCTCTTATTAACCCCTTTGCTTCCCTGTCCCCCTCTCGCCCGCTTGTCTACCCCTGCTTGCTTTGTCTCTGCGTAACATATGCTTAGACTGGCATCCCATCGCGGAGCCGCTGCGGGTCTTGTCCGCTTCATGTCGTGTGAGGATGGACGTTTGAGGAGTCCTCCAGGCATCTCTCTTTGTCACCAGCACTTAGCCTCAACACTGCCGCGAACCAGCCGCAAATACCGTCAGCACGGCTGGCACATTGGCTGCAAAGATTAACGAGGATAGAAATGTATATATGATCAAAGACAAACATTTATTTTACCTGACTGCGGACATATTTACCTATTCTACACCCGTATATCTGACATGTCGGTTTTCTTCAGCCACAATGGCGTTTTTGTCTCCAGGTTGTGCTCTGATAGTTGTCACAGACTGATCCCTCCTGATATGTTAATTGGCTTGACAACCAACGTTTGGAAATTAAGAGTCCCTTTGTCCTTAACAGCCTTTCAGATCGGAGGGTAAAGCTATCTCCCAGATTAGGTAGAGGTTCTTCTGTAAGGACACAAAGGCGTTTGAATATTTCCCACATATGTTATGCCACACATCCACCATCCCCATGTCCACTGGTTTGTTTGTGTGAATGTGTGGCAAAGACAATGGTACGAGGGGTCTGGGTGCTAGGGGAATATGCTAATCGTGATTAATAGCCAGAATTCGTTATTGTTCATGGTGCCAGTAAAGTGTCCTAAGCGATTTGAACCTCGCTATCTTCAACTCTCTGTGTGGGGGTTAATTCGTCATGTTGCTTTAATCTGTCAATGTGATGATTTTCATTATAATTCAGCATCAACATTTGAAGATATAATGCAAAGCAGACTTTCCATAGTAACTTCATCCCTCTGAGGAATCCTGGGTGATACTAATCTGCCAAGTCCAGCGCTTCCCCTGTCCAAGCTGCTTTTCTCTCCCTCTCGCCTCTTTAAGCCCTACAGTAGGCTTTTCCTCACACCTCTTTCTCTCTGAGACTTACTGCGGCACAAATGGACTTCAGTCAATTCTCGCTCTGTGTTCTACTTTCAAACAGACAAAAAAATATGGATTGTGTGTTTTGGGGGCAAATCAACTTTCCTTTGAACCTGCTGAAACGATTCATCATCTCGGGATCAGCTGGCACAAAGAGCAGGCCATTTTCTGCGAGCGGATCATTCAGTGCCAGGAAAAAGACCATCATAGAACAAATAAGAGTCTATTTGAATCCGATTCAAATAGTGACTCTCAGTCTGCTTTTCATCCCAATAAAGACCCTTATATAGCAGTCAGGCAGTAGATGAGTAGGGAAAAGAGTGTGTAGTAAAACAGAGCTATTGCACTGTTCCGCGCTGAACTTCATCCAGGTCTGTAATGCCTGTAAATGTGTCTCAGGGGTAAGGGGATCACAGCCTTGGCCAGAGAGACACAATAAAACACCCGAGTTCCTCTGACACACAGACTCTCTGCGGAACATACGGTTTCCTTCTTCCTCTAAATGTTGAAGAAAAAAAATAGTCGTATCCACATGTGAAACAGGTATAGCTTGTAAAAAAGTTTTGCAACTTCATCCTAAACTAATTTCGGTAACGTAGAGCCAGGTGAAACATACAACTTGGATTTGAGGGTCATGGTATTAAAATAGTTTGGTTGAGGTTAGGGAAAAGGTTTACTCATTGTTAAAGTATAAGGAAATACTTTCCTTCTGGCAGTATGTGAACTTAAGTTCCCTCAGGTAAACATTGAAACAGTGTATCTAGGGCTTTTATTGTGAAAGGTATTAGAGTTTGATGTCTTGGTTCGGACTACAGATTTTCAGAACAAAACTAATGTTGCTGCTTGGATGAATGGGGATATATCAAGATGCATTATTTAGCAGCTACACTACAAAAGATATGTGCTTCTAGACCAGGGGTCTCCAACCTTTCTTCTTCTGAGAGCTACTTTGAAAAAATGAAAGTGGCCAAGAGCGACTTGCATCACTTCGCTTACATGTATTCACATAGCCCTCATCAGTTGAATTAAGCTACTTGTGTACACGTGTGAAATTGCAATACCTAAAGCTTATCAAAAATCTTTACTTCACATCAAGGTCCAAGAAAAGGAAAATGTCTCACATAGTAAGTACATCACTGAACATTCACATAAATGTCCTTAATCACCACCTGACAAGCATCTTATGGCACATGTGTAAAATAAGAGAATTCAGTCTTTTTTTACAGTTAGTGAGATGACTGGCACTGAGTCCACCATAGAGGTATGCTGGAGTGTACCCACTTAGGTGCACTCTAATAGAGTCATTTAAATGTCCATCAGTCAGTCTTGTTCTGTATTTAGATTTCATGACATTTCTTCTTCTTCTTCTTCTTCTTCTTCTTCTTCTTCTTCTTCTTCTTCTTCTTCTTCTTCTTCTTCTTCTTCTTCTTCTTGACATTAAATTATAAACCATAATAAATCAATTGTATAGGTCTAACCTCCCTATATCTGTGTGTGAAATTGTTCCATCCTCAAAAATAAAAAACTAATACTTCTGCAGTCTAGCTGCAGCTTCTAGCTTCTGTTTACAAAAAGGACACTGAATGTCCTGAATGTAGCATCACAAACATGACTTGAGGCTGAACACAGACAACAGGAGTATTTACAACAGCATAAAACAAAAATAGTGCATGTGGGTGCACACTTACATTCTCTGTCTTACTGTTACATGGATCCCATGAATGTATGAGATTAAGTTAGCTTCATTATATCTCAATCAGTGATTAAAGGTGGGGTAGGTAAGTTTCAGAAACCGGCTCGAGTGCACTAACATTTGAAAGTACACAGCCGAAAAGAATCCGCCCCTTCCTTCAGACTTCCTTACAGAGCACCTCCTCCAACACACATGAACGCGCAATGCACGCCCAATTACGGCACGCCCAATGAGGGCACGAGATACATTTGTGCGTGCACGGTTTAGCCGGCCCGGCTAAACGGATTGGTCGTGCTTTTTACAGTATTACGGCTTCCACAGATGACATTTTTTTATGGATTTTTTGTCAAAGCACTTAAGATATTCATTGCTATCTGGATGTTGAGAGCATTCCATGGAATATAACAAAAAGTGTATCTCCAGCCGGTTTCTCAAACTTACCTACCCCACCTTTAAGTGAATAATAAAGTTTCTATCGGGTCACTATCAGCCTGTCACTCATTATATTCAGGGAGGGGGCGGGGTTTGGAGGAACAGAGGAGACGGTGATCGCGGAGGCTTTCCTCCTGCCTTAGCAAAATAGCAAGAGGACTTTCATACTCTGAAATCCAAGACTTGATTAAATCCACCAAAAACCTGACATGACGATAATGAGTGTTATTCAAAAAATACAAATCCCTCCCTGTGTGTCTCTGAGCCGCAGCGACAGGGCCTGTTTCAGAGCGGGTCATTCTGCTGTTGGTTCTGGACTGGTGTTGGTGGAGAAAGCAGACTGCTCCGTGTGTGGTGTCGCTGTGCCGCTGTCACGTCTGTTCCTTGATCACTGCGTCACCGACCAATTTAATATTCGTGTGACAGAAAAAAATCTAAAATAAAAAAACCTTATTGTCCAGCCGCGGCCGAAAAATCAAAAAGCAACCTTACTACGCTATAATCGATAATCGAGCGGCGAGCTACTGAAAAGCTGCCCGCGAGCTACGTGTTGGAGAGCCCTGTTCTAGGCTAACTCAGCAGGTGGTTTGATTTAACAGATCAAAGTGCATCTTGATGGCTGTTTACACGTAATTTCTAAATATTAAGGCTCATGTAACATGTTGATGCCAGGTGTAGAGTCTATGGTGTAGACACAGTCATTCTTTTGAAAAAAGGTTGAGGAATTTGAGCATTTTCTCATTTCTGTCTGACTACATGACCTAGAATTCTGGGGGCAACAAACACTACTTGGGCCGCCGCTTTGTCAGAGGCGCAACCGATGTATCCTTGGTGCAAAGGTGGGCATTTTTAAACCACCACTAAACTATACAACTAAATAACAAAATGTAAATACTTTTACCAGACGATGAACCAATGCAGACCATATCTCACATCACAAATGACATTATTACATTATTTAAAATTGCAACTTTACTTTGCTAGTTTTGCTACTTTGCTCCATCTCTCCGTATATCAGAAAAATGCATGTGTTTGTACATGCATCTATGTATATGTATTCAGACCTGCTGTCCTGTGCATGTGTGGGAATTGTACTGTGTAAAAACACAACTGCACTGAAAAACCGTTGACTTTAATTACTACTAATTACTACTATGTCAACACATTTCATATAACTGTATAAGGTTAGTTGAAAGCAATAACATTAAGTTGAACTTATTTAAACGTAACATTATTGCTTCCAACTAACCTAAAACATACATTATATTTCATTTTGTAATTAAAGTTTCTGTTTCCCTGAATAAAGATTCACATTTTTATTCTTAACTATTCTAAATAAATATCCTCAAGTAAACAACCAAGTCAATGTTAATTATACATTATATTATATAATACAATTTATAAAAAAAACCTCTCTTTTCACTTTATTTATGGGCTTAGTGCATTGCTTGAGTCCTCCAAAAGCTTCTTTAGTATGTCTAATTGTTATGAATGGTGTAAATGAGGTTGAGGGCAGTGGATCAAATAAAACATTTCTTTAATCCCAGCAAACCAGTGTAAAATATTCAAAATGTACAGTGCAAGGGATGGAAATAAATGTGCAAAAACATAAATCAAGCTTGAGCTGTCATTAAAGACATCAGGCTCACAACATTTCACAAGACCACGTTGCCTACACTGGGAGAACATGAAAGGCAAAGGGAAATGCCTGTGGCAGACTCAATAACAACCGCTCTCTTAAAACACCACTTCTGAAAACTTGGCACTTACAGTTTAGCCCTGCTGCTTATCACTCTGTGCGGATTTAAAGTCATCTCTTTGTCATTGTGAGGTCAGAACATACGCCAGAGGTCACATGCGTTGCCCTCATCTCTACAGCTGAGATCTTATCAGTGCTCCTTTCATTTAAGGTCAGCTAATTGCTAACGGCTAATCACCAATTCTCAACTGCTCTTTGACACACTCGCTAAGTGAAATATTTTCAGCATGTTGCCTCAGAGTGTTTAAAATAACATGTGGTGGAAATGGATAGATTAGGCAGCAAATGAAAGTAGAAGGAAAAAAAGGCTCTTATGATTACTTGCCCTAGATTTTTAAAGTGATCTGTTTTGGGCATTAAATCAAGTAAGCATAGTGGTGGTAGAGCATAATCAACTGGCCCCATTCTGGCAAGTTCTCACATGTAGGGCAATTGAACAAAGTGCGTCTGAATTGAAATCAGGTCGTTCCTGGGGGCCACTGGTAATGAACTTGGCGAGGAAACAGAGGAGCGGAGAGGAGGAGTCGGGAGGAGGGCCGAGAGTTGCAGTTGAGCTGACCTCAGTTGTAAAGCCACAGCATGCGCTCAAACTTTTTCAGCTAGCGGCTGCAAAGTGCTAATGACTATAAGTGATGATCGTCACCGGTGGTGGTGAATGAACAGAGCTTTAAGAGCCATGTTGAAAGGAGGGCTGTCATTGTGACATTTGTCTGGGCCTCTGAATTACACATCCAGCAGGTGGACTAGCAAATGTCATCTCTTAATCGTACATACATTCACACATTTTCCACATTTACTATCTACTTATTTGAAGTTCAAATCTGAAAATTGTAATGCATTTTGAATGTGGCCTAGTATGTTAAAAATAACCCCACAGAGGAATAACTGCACAGAAAACATAGCATGTTCATTTGTGAATATATGGCCACAATACGTTGGGTTTAAGATTGATCGTGAATTTGACCAGTATCCCTCATCTCAATCCCCTGTGCATACATAACTGCCTCATCTGCTCTTCTCTCCCTTCTCCTCTGCCTGTCCGGGGGCCTAATTTAGCCTTAGTAGGCTCTCCTGGTGCCTAAGAGAATTCTCCTTTATGCAAGCCAGGTAAAATGAGAGCGCAGCACGGATGAGGCCCCTCTCCATCATGGTGGATGGGGGGAGTCACGGGTGACACCCCCTGATCAGGTGTGCATGCGTAATGGCCGTCCCAAAATAATCACTGCTTTGAATAATTTCCCCGCTCTGTCTCTCGCCCCATGATTCTTGCTGCTTCGACTCGTTTTGTGGCGGGCATCCCATAAATCCTTGCGGTAAATGTAAATCAGTGGGCCGGGTGCGTCTGACAGATGGGGGCTGCAAGGAGTCCTGGGAGATCTCTCCTCTCACCTTTCCCTTCAGCTGGAATGGATGAATCGCTAGCCGCTGCTAGCTAAATAGCATTAGTGTGCGTCCCTCACTTAAGGAAAGAGTGAGATAGGAGAGTGGAGATATGAGGGAGAATATAAGTGGGGGTCGTTTTGATTAAGAGTGATATGCGTAGGATGTGAGTGTTGTGAAGACAGGGACAGTAACCAGTAAACAACAGTCCTCCTACCTTTGTTGTTGTTGTTATGATGGGGAAATGAGGTTGTGCAGGTGGAGGAGACACAGGCTCGCGGATCTTTCGAGCTGTCAGCTCCTTGGAGGATTGGAGATCTGAGGGGTGGAGGGGAGGAATGAGGCGGAGGCGGGGAGGGCCCTTTCTTGGTCCCCTTGGCTGTCTGTGGAGCAGAACCCATCTCTCATTAAGGGAGAGTGCCGGGGAGACACTTGAAAGTGACATTCACCCTCCCTCCGCCCCCCCTCCATTTTAGAGATGCTATGCATGACGGCCACTGCCACTCAGCCAGCAGGGTCACCTCTCTCTCCTTCACTCTCCCTTTGCCTGGGGGAGAATATCAATGCCGTGGTGCTTTTGGCAGATATACATACAACACCTACACCCTTCAATGAAATCCAATTACGGACCCCTTATGGCGAGACGGACGACAACAGTCGTAAGAAAATGAAAAGAAGAAAGGAAGGACAGAAAGATGCTTCCTTATTAGAGATGAGAAGAACTAGGTGGAGTCTGATAATATGTAAAGAGATGAAACAATGTGTGTTCTTGATGTGGGGATGAAAAAAGGAGGAGAGGAATCAAAGGCTGCAGCCTGCTGTGGGGTCATGGGCTCAGGAGCTGGATCATCTCTGCTGTGGCAGTGTCGATTTTCGCCCCCAGTTCTAACCTCGAGCCTTGACTCCTCCGCTCATATCCATCTCTTTAATCTTGGGCAGCTCCACGTAATGA